>NC_057796.1:15264002-15373633 GCF_018294505.1 Triticum aestivum
AAGAATAACTATTCCTCACCCTGGGTGACGAATAGTCAATCCCTATAAAAAATAACATAAAAACTACTAATTTATTCCTCTTGCGGGGACGGCTCAAATAGGTGGAGGCCTTGGTCACTTCCTCTAGCCAAAAGAGAGGGCATTTGGCGGGCAGGGCCATACCGTCCATCGCCTTTGCCAACCCATCGGCGTTGGCTTGCTCAAAGAGGGCTTCTCCACTTCCTCATCAGCTTTCATGGCCTCCACCGCTAGTTTTACCTCCTTCTCGGTCCAGACTCTGTGGGTCACGAGCTTAGCGGTGCGGTCCTCCTCCTTGTCTTCCAATGTGGTGACGGAGTGGCTGGACGAAATGGATACGTTCTCAGATGGATTGGGAGAAATGAAGAGGAGAGATGATTGGAGAAGCTGAGAGCGAATGAGGTAGCGAGCACCATTTTTATCTAGCCGAAGAATTAGTTTTATCGGATTTTATGGGAATTGTCGCCGTTAGCCTGATGGCGCCGCCGTGCCATCGTTCAATGTTGCTCATTCGGAACTCACACATGCACTGGAAATCGACGAAGCATGAATGCGTCTTATTTTCACATTCTCGTCCATCAACGCGTGAAAACAGCCGAAAAATCTTTTGTACAAATACCAATGATTGTACACTAATTATGAGGGTCAATGATGAATAATTTTCATGGACTAGCCATGTATGATGGACAGTCTACGATAACATTTTGTCCGATCGAGGCGAAAGAACAACTCAACAATAAAAAAAGGGCAGCCCAGTGCACATAGCTTCCGCTTGCGCACGGTGCATGGTTAAGTACCTATATCGAGGCACATCACTGACGCCCATAAGCTGGTCATTTAGTGTTAATCCTCATCACTGATGCATGGTTAAGTACCTATATCGGTCATGAGAGGCACATCACTGACGCCCCTGAGCTGGCCGGTCAATGTTAACCCTCATCACTAACGCGTGGTCATAGGCGGTCAGCCATGAGCGGATTGTAGTGTTCGAATATGTAGTAGTGGGTGGACTAGGTAAGAGGAGTAGGCTCATAATCCATGGCATGCTAGCACACATATCCCTCCACGTAATGGAGTTCCTACTATTAGACAATTTGTCGACGGTGTTTTGGATTTACCAAATGACAGTATGGTGAATGTAGTGGATTTGTATGGTTGTGGGATGTCACCTCACGTTACTAGATTTACATGGGGCACAAGCTTTACCTAGGTTCGGGCCCTCACGTGCCGAGTAACAACCCTATTCCGGACGTGAAGTTACTGCTCACGAGCACATTTGCACCCGGATGAACAGTGAAACCAACAAATATTGAAAGAAAGTTCAAAAAATTCAGATTTTTTTGGCAAACTTTGACAAATGTTCTAAGTTCTTACAAAGTTTCATCCTGGAATCACATTCGTGGAAGCAGTGCCAAAAAAAATCCAAGCTCTGAAAAATGCTACTTTTGAAAGCATTTTGGAGCACTTAATTTTTTTTGCCGCGACTTTCACGGATGTCATTTCAACATGAAAATTTGCAAGCAAATAGAACATTTGTCAAAGTTTGCCACCAAAAAATTCAGAAATTTTCGGTGTCTGTTCATCGCGAGCTCATTTGAGCTCGCAAGCAGAAGGGGACTTCCGCCTTATTCCAACTTATATATGATATTATAGTAGAGACAAGCTATAATGGGGACTACAATAGCCTGTCCGACGATCTAAATGGGGTGTCTTGATCTGATCTACTATTTAGTAGTCTGTCACTTCTAGGATTTTTGGAGAAAGAGGCCTCTTTTCCTATTCCGCAAGTTTCAGATTCTTCCTCTTTTGAGTAATTGTGCTCTTCCTTGTAACGAAGCGCAGTTTCCGATGTACCAAACAACAATATAATGAACATATGTGGATTTGTATTACAATGGGAAGTCACACCATGTTAATAGATGTACAGAAGCCAGAAGTGCCCAGGCTTGGGCCGTCACATGGCGAGTAACCACTCTACTCGGGCTTATATGAGATTATATTAGAGAGAAATTACAATCGGGTGCACAGTGGCATGTCCGATGAGTTGTGAGTCCAGTCGCCGGGTATAAAACGTTCACGATCTAGACTGGGTGTCTATATAGGATCTACTAATATTCTAGTATATGATTCAAGGGGTTAGCGGTCTTCGTTGGTAGCTGCTGCCCTTCATCTTGATCTTGGTGTGCATGTTCTAAAGTATTCATTCTTGGTAGGTATACACCTCCTTCTAAAAACCCCAGGGTTAGTCCAGCTAGGATAATCGGAAGCAAAGGGCATGAACCCCTCTGACCGCATAGCTTTGAGCGGGCAATGCTAGACTTACGTAAAGTAACTACACAAGTGTACGTAGTAAACACTTGGAGGATTAGGATTGGTGTTTAGGGGAGGGAGGGGCCCACCCCCTGAAATTCAGAGGGGGGGGGGGTGGATGTTTAGATTAGTTTGGAAGGTTTTGTAAGCTTGCTTATGCTCTTCGTAGATTTACCATTTTCGGCTTTGAGCATATATGGCCCGAAATTCAACTCGGGCGGCACGAGAGTTTGCCCAACCCGCTTCTACACAACACATTTTGTTAGACTATTACTTGGCTCTCAAGTTATCTAGTCCTAGTCGTATTGTAATAGGTCTAGTTGGCTTGTAATCTCTTATATATACCGCTCTATCCTTTGATTCATCATTTTAGCCCTTTCTTCATCTTTGTCTTGTTGAACATGAGTAGTAGCTTGGACTTTTGTTGGCCATGTAGATGCCCCGTAAAACTAGGTGCGATCCCCGGGTATGATCGATCATCTCACACTAGTAGCAACATGCGAAATACAGTTCCACCAGATCTGGAAAGTTTCTACAACATCATGATCTACAAAGATGGCAATATAAGAATTTCGTACACCACACTTATATTGCACATACGCAATAATGTTGCAACATATTTTCATGTGGTTCAACAAAATATTGTGAATAAAGAAAATATTGCAACATTTTGAATAATCCCAACGCATTTATTGTATGTATGCGACACCTCCAACAAAATGCAATAATTCATAAGAAACTGTGGTAGCATAGGCAACATCCGGTGTTAACACAGAAAAATCTGATGTGGGTCGTACTAATACAACAAGTCGAAAAGGCTCAAAAAATTATTTGCATGCCAGAGAATACAACATTTGTTTTCAACCACATAAAATTAGGTAGAACAATATCGCGTATACACTTTTTTGAATCCGACACATAACTGGCAAATAACAAAGAATGTGTACTTTACAGGAACTAATAACATGTACGTTAGCTTATAAGAGTCCTCCCGTAAAAAAAAAGTCATGCAATCAGAATCCATGTGAAGAAAAACTCCATATGGAAATATTGTTTCCTATCTTAAGGGAATCAACTATGGCATAACTACCTATTTAGGCAGGCCCTATGGCATAACTACCGATTCAAGGCAGATAAAAAAATGAATTAGCCACATCTAGTGTTGGGCCACGTGGTACGGCCGGTGTACATGTGACGGCTATATGTGTTTGCATGGGCATTTGACTGTCAGTGAGAAACTAATCTTGAGGCAGATAGCCTCGCTAACCATACTCTAGACCTTTTTTAGGACGCCATGTGTGGCTCCTTAATCCACCGGATCTACATTGTATTCCTATGAACTTTTATAATCAATAAAGTAGAGTGTGTTTAGATTCAAAAAAAAGTTTGATTGTCCGTGAGAAACTTAAATTTTTTTACGGGGGAGTATAAATGAATTTTTGAAATGGAATTACATAATAAAAATCAACAAAGGGCAATTGAGACATGTAGGAGCTGTAATGAGTTCAAACGAAGCACACATATTTAAGAGCATTCTATAAATAGTTAGATGGGTCAAGTAAAACTAATACCCTTTTATTCACCCTAGATTATTCAAATTATAGTAGCATTTAAAATTTTATATACAACCACGTATCTATTAAAGGTTACGTATCAAAATAGTGTCAAAACCTAAAATAATGGATGTGACGATATACAGAAAATAGTGATGGCGCCACGTACATACTTTGGAGTCAATTAACCCCATAGCCTTTGTAGAAAATAACCTGAAATTACTATACAATATGAAGAAATTAATCCAAAAACTTAACAATGACCCCAGGTTCATCCAGCTGGCTTCGCCAGTGATAGAAAATAAAATCTAGAACTGGTATTATGTAAATATAAATCCAATTCACAACCTAATGACCCACAACTATTCAACTGTAGGAGATATGCCCTAGAGGCAATAATAAATGATATTATTTATCTCCGAGTTCATAATTATGTTTATGTTCCATGCTATAACTGCAATGATTCTCGAGTCTGCAATATCCACGAGGCTCGGAGGAAGACTCAAATGCACGTGTGGAATAATAAACGGTAAGAAGTATTCCTAGTCTGGCCTCTAAGACTAGCTCAAGTGTTGCATGATGATTCTGTTTTCCTGGTCATGGGCATGTATATGCCAGCAACTTTGAGGGCACAATGTTAAGAGAACATTTGTGTTGAATCGACCCGGATTGATGTTATGCTATGAGATTCATTCGTCACAAGTTTATTGGTACATAACACAGAGATGGTTAACGTTTGCATGATTCCTTAGACCATGAGAGTATCGAGTTTCTTCATGCTTGCTTCATGAACTTTGGGGTTTGTTAAACGTCATCCGTAAATGGGTGGCTATTACGGCGGCTTACGGGTTCATGGAAAAGTGTGTCAAGTAACTTGATAGCTCAAGATTGGGATTTGCTCCTCCGACGATGGAGAGATATCTCTGGGCCCTCTCGGTGTTACGGTGTCCATCATCGTCTGGCCAGACACTTTGTGATTTGATCACGGGGATGCCGGAACATGAAACGAGAAAAGAGAACAAAACCGGTAACGAGGTAACTTGCATAGTGGACAAAGTGTTGGCCCACGGGGATGCAATAAATCTCGCCTCAGATGTTTGTGATATATCGTGAAGCAACAGGAATAGCTCACCTCAACTGGAGGTTCACTCGAATATTTATTCGTGTGGGTATAGGGGTCAATATGGGTGTCCACGGCTCCGATGTTGATCATTGATCGGAAGGGGTTCCGGGTCATGTCTATACTTCACCGAACCTATAGGGTCACACGCTTAAGGGTCATCTATCTGCTGAATACTAGACAGGGAGTCTGAGAGAAAATCACCGAAAAAGTTTCGGACACCGAAAAGTTTCGGACAGCGGAATCGTACCGCTGAGAGAGGTCATCGGATAAGTTTCGATGATACCGAAAAGTTGTTTCGGGATACACCATTAAGTCAAATTAGTTTCGGCACATGCCTGATAATTCTTGGAGGATGCCAGAATCATTCTGGAAGCTTTTTGGAATTTTCTGAGATAAAAACCGGAAATGTTCCGGAGCTGCCGGAGCCACTTCAGATGCGTTTCGCAGATGAAAATCACTAAAACCGGAATTGTTTCGGAACGCGTTGAAAATCATTTTAGTGGGTACTGGAAATGTTCTTAGCCCACATAAATATTTTCAGTTCGATCAGACGCTGAAAAATGTCGTCGTGAATAGTGAAAATCAGCTTTATGGTTACTTTATGGAAAGCCACCTTTTGGGGCTTTGCTCCAAAAGATCTTGGGGATGACATGGATGGATAGGAGCCATTTTTTGGGCCCCTCATGGGGGTGTGGCCGGCCACATGGGGTATCCCCCTTGGGGACCCTCTTGTTCCTTGGTTTCACTCCTAGGTCCTTGTGGAAGGACTTCATTCATGTGCATTTTGGGTTTTTTGTGAAACTACCCTACCCCCTTGGGATTTCCTATAAATAGAGGTGGAGGGGCAGCCCTCCACATCCATCCCTTGCTCTCATACACATGCCATGCATTATCTGGCTTCTTCTCTCCCTCCCACGAAAAGAGTTTCGTAGAGCCGTAAGGCTGTCTGGGTTCCGGCAGGAACTAGTTCTGGACGGCGAAGCCCTGCCGGATAGATGACACCATATGTGTGCAACTCTGTAGAGAGATCGTAGTTTCGGTCTTAGTTCGTGAGTGCCTCCCGAAGGGCTGTCCGTGTGACCGTCCGAGTTTCAAAGGTCCTCCCGAAGGGCTGTCCGAGTGACCGTTCGAGTTTCGAAGGTCCTCCCGAAGGGCTGTCCGCGACACCGTCCGGGGGACTGTTCGACCGCCTCCCGGAGGGCTGTCTGAGGAGCAGATGAGGGTATACATCCTCGCGGTTGGGAGGTTGTAAATCCTAGCTGCGGGGATCTGCACCGCCGATCATCATCGACTCTACTTCCCGCTGCGCTACGAGTCGGTAACGAAAAAGATCAAACCATGTATGCAGTCTCCATAGTGGTCCTGGGCTGGTGCGTAGGTTGGAAAATTTTTGTTTTCTGCTGCGTTCCCCTTCAGTGGCATCAAGAGCCGTGCTATGCGTAGATGCAGGTTTCGATCTAGAATACATGGAGATGTATGGGTATTGCATAATATAATTAGGTAGTAGATGAGATCTATTGCTGAAAATTATTTATGCGGGTGACAGATGAAATCTGTTACCCGAGGTTCTTGTTGCTTCCCTAGAATTTGCGTTTGCTCAATCTCGAGACAGCATGGTGGAATTTGACAAAGTTCTGGCAATCCGTGATCCTGATTGATCATGGAAGTGCTATCAGTTCTTTGGGTTCTACCGTAGTCAAAAGAAAGATGAAATTCGCAGATGAAAGGGCATTGCAGATATTATCTGCACGGGGGTCATGCGTATGACGAAGTTTAGTATGGGGCTCGAGATTTAATTATCTCGTGTTTCATACACCCCGAGATGTTAATGTAGCAACTTGAATAATCATACTTGATGATAAAACGTTGGTAGCTGCGGTTTAAGTCAAAACCTTAGAAGCCACGTAAAATAAAATTTTGCATAAACCTATTAGAGGCGTCTAACTTGGTTATGCAGGATGTGCATATGATGTGGTATAGCAGTGCTCATACTAATTCGATTATGTATGAGATGACTATATGATGTAATTTGATTAACATGACCTGCGTGTCATGATTCGGCATGATGGTTGGAGCCATATGATTGCACTTTAATGACCTACGTGTCAACCTTGTTGTAATGCATTATTTTGTTAGCTATAGAGATAGCAATATTATCTGGTGCATCGACAAGGTGGTGGCAATCTTCGCGAAGGTGAACACCGACGCGAATGCCGAAGACGAAGAAATGAAAGACTTCTCCGTCAGAAAGGGCTATACCATATCATGCTATTATGAATTGCCTGAGATGTTTATCCCTTATGATGCACCCTTCTTGATTGCGCGGTAGTCGCTTTTATTAGGGTGATCTCTCACTTAAAATACCAAGTAGTTAGTGTTCTCCCAAGTGTAGCACCGTCACGGCACCTATCTTTTCGGGGTGCGCCGTGTCACACGGGTACGAACGATTAGAGAAGTGTGAGGCGGGTGAGTTGAGACCTCGCAGCGAGATCACTTGGTTGTCTTGACGTTCAGGCATGACCGTCATGAGCTCGGAACACACGCATTGAAAGATGAACAAGAGTCACATAGAGATGTGATTGGCAAGTTGGCCTACCGGTTGAGATTTTTCGTCATCAGTGGTGTTACACCAATGGCGAACAATTGAAATGTGGGTCTTGTATCACTCACAATCAATTTTGAGAGATATTGATTTGAGTGGGAGCGCACTGTTGAATTAACATGTTTAATTCTTAGTGCAATTAATTATGAACATTGTCTAAGTGTTATATGCAAAATAGTTGTAGAATAATGGCTCGCGTTTCCACCTTCCCTATTAAAATTGAATAGCTGTTAAATATCTGGTTAAAACTTTATGATTGGTAACGTAATATGAGGATTGTCCTCAAAAGTGCCGAGAAGGACTTTGTCCTATCGCATGCTTTCCGTATCCTCCCGCTAATGCTATGGATCATGTGACTCTCGTCCTTCGATCCAAAAGCTATAATTCCGTTTCAGTCAAGTGCAATATGTTTGCTTCCATGAAACCCAAACTTCGAAAGTTGGGATAGTTATATGATATTCATGGAACTGGAAATTATTTTCAGATACAAACAAAGCAATGTTTGTTTGCAAGTATTAGTAAAAGTGTTTACTATGCATTTGACTGTTGGGAAAGGGATCCAGAAGAACGCCTGTCATATAATGAAAGGTGAATAAAACAACAACTTAAGGAGAAAGGAAGTGTCCAAAGGTGTTAGTATGACTTACACGCCTAGGAATTCCGGGGCTAATGCCACTCTTAAGTTGGGTGCTTCTTCTGAGAGTAGGAGAAATACTAAAAGTTAAACTGCTAGAAGTATAAAGGCAAAAGGAAAGAAGACTGGAATATCCAGCTCATGTATGAATGTCATACAAGTTTTTGATGTATAGAAGGCTGGTCAAAGATATAGTTCTTGCGAATTATGGTTAAACATGTTAATCACTAATTCTTGGGTATTGTGAGTTCATCACAAAAATGCCCGCTCGATTGCATTCTGTTGCAACTCGATGTAAGAACTACTATGGCCTGAAAGACTAACTAGAAATGAGGTTAAGGTATACACAGGGAACATAGTAAATGTTACTATACCTTCCATCAGTGTATTGCCGTCTGTATTTATTTTCATAATTCATTTAGAGTTTTACAAACTCTATCCCATTGCATAAGGCATCTTGCAAGAAGGTTGTTCATAAGAGAACTTTTTATGTTCGATGTTATGAATAACACAAGGGCCATACTTTCATTATGAATGAGATGTATGTTATGAATATTGATAATAATACAATACCTCTGGGTTTACTTTCATAATTCATTTTAGAGTTTCATACACTCTAGCCCATTGCACAATGTTTGTTGCAAAAGAATTGTTCATAAAAACAACAATTGTTGTTAAGTATTATGAATAACATAAGGGCCATACTTCCATCATCGATGGGACGTATGTTATGAATATTGAGGGTAATATGATACATCCATAACACTGACGCTAAATGTCGCAAGACTAAAAGAATACCACACAAGTGTGGCACTACATTTGGTCACATTGGAGAAACCCGCATGGAAAATTCCATTATGATGGATTTTGAAGTCTTTTTGATTTTGAATCATCTGACACTTGCAACTTTCCTCCGAAAAGTGAAGTGACTAAAATACGGTTCACAGGCCATAAGGAACGAACAACAAACTTATTAGTGATCATACATTTGATGTGTGTAGTCCGATAAGTGTTGTTAGTGGTGGATTTATTTATCTTCAGAAATGACTCAAGTAGATATATGGATATTTACTTGATGAGACGTAAGTCTGGATCTTTTGAAATCATTCGAAAGGTTCTCAAAAAATGAAGTAGAAGTTATTGTAACAAGAAAATTATGTTTCTGCAATTTGATTGCACAAAGGAATATTTGAGTTACATGTTTAGCGAATGTCTAATGAGTTGTGAAAGGGGTTTCATAAACTTGCACCTCCCGGAACAACACTGCAAGTGGAAAGTCCGTGGAGATGTAATCAAACCATTTATGACATGGTAAGGTCAAAGATGACATAAAGAAATTTGCCATTATCCCTTTTAAAGTGATGCTTTAGAGACTGCGGCTTTTACACTGAAAAGAGCTACATCGGGTCTGTTGAAATGAAGCCATGGTATGGTACGCCCAACCATGTTATATCTTTTCTTACCATTTGGAATATGGGGCTTGTGTAAAAGGTTACAAACCTATTCCAAATCAGACAAGTGCTACTTTGTAGGTTATACCAAAATGTTGGGTATTCCTCCCTCACTATACCGAGGCAAATAGTTTTGCCGCAAAACGGTGTGCTTTTAAAGAGAATGGTTCTTTCTAAAAGGTGAGTGGGAGAATAGTGCAACTCGACGAGATAAACAGTATCTTCATCAGATCAAAGGAAAGAGACCTTGGAAGAAATTCCAGAGTTTCCTACTGCGACTTATACAGAAGTCTCTACAATAAAATGTATGAACTTCGGTCGAACTTGCAGCTGAACCACGTAGGCAAGGCTCGTGCAAACCTCTCAGGTGCGCAAACGAGATATTGTTGTTAGACAACATTATACCTACGATACACAAGGAAGCGTTGATGGGCCCTGACTCTGGAATTGGCTAAATGCCAATACAACCCGAGTTAGTTTCCATATAAGTGATTCAAGATTAAAACCTTGATACACCTTTCGGAAGACTTAGAGTCTAACGAATATTTATGGAACTTAAAACTGATATGGATAAAATGTTTTATCCATAAAGCTCGACTTCTTGAAATAATACGATGAGGTTGTTTTCATCGTAGCGATGCTTAAAGTCGGTTCGGGTTGAACTAGCAATTAATACATATTTCAATCATGAGATATGAAACATGGATGATAAAAGGATTTCCATCTGATGGAAATGAAACCTAGGACTTGTATATGATACAGTCCAAAGTAATTTGTCGATCCAGAGGATGCTAGTAGGTATGCAAACTTCAGAGTTCCAGCAATGGACAGAAGAGAGCAAAATGGAGTTTGAATCTTCGTGTTTTGATGAAATGGTCAAAGGGGTTTTGACTTCATCAATGGGTAACGAAGATGCTTGTAATTCAAGAAAGTAAGTGGGAGCGTAATAATATTTGTAAAAACCTTATGTGCTTGACACATTGGTAATTGGAAATAAATTTCTTGACACAAATTAGGACTTCATTTGAAAATAGTTTTTCGATGAAGTGCTTAGGCTAAATAGCCTCAATATTAGGCATGATGATCTATGGAGATAGATTTACCTAATGGGGTTAAGCAATGAATACATATTGACAAGATGCTAAAACCTTTTAGCATTTAAAACGCCAAGGAGTGATTCTTGCCAAAGTCACATGGAAAGAGTTTTTGCAAGACTCGGTGTTACAAAACACTGATGAGTAAAATACATGATGCAGATTCCACACACTTTTGTGTTTGGATTAATCATGTATTCCATGGTATGTAAAACAACCAGATATGTCCGATACTCCCAAGGTGTTGCGAGTATGGATACCAAAGTGATCAAATTACTGATCATGGGACAACAGTGAAAGATGTCACAGAGTACTAGAGTAAGTACTGATTACATGGTTTTCTCGCAAGCAGAGATCATGAAGAGTTCGTTGTAAAATGTTACATCGACACAGTCTTCATCTTTTCTCCATGTGATTTTTGATTTAAATTAAGGGTTTTGTGTAACACACAATGTGGTGGCACAGTTAGTTGGAATTTGTTCAAACTAGTTACTGTGGTGAATTCTATAACAAGGGCTAAGTATGTTGACGCTTTACAAGCGACAAAGAAGATGTTGAATCATATAGTTCATTCATGAACTTAGTATAGTTCCAAGATGGCTTTTGACAATGGGACACTACTGCAGGTAGTTGCTCCATAACTCAGTCTGAGGAATCCAGGTTCGACCTGTGATTCACATACATACAAAGCCAAGTCCACACAAATATGAATTTTGTGAAAACGTGAAAACGCGAGGACATGCAAAGATACACACGGAACTGAAGTTGTCAGATCTGTTGGACATCAGGCTATACCACAAGCAAAGCATATTTACACCGGTGTGCCACAGGTGTGAAGTGCATTAGCATAAGCTAGATTATTGACTCTAGTGCAAGTGGGAGTCTGTAGGAGATATGCCCTAGAGGCAATAATAAATGATATTATTTATCTCCGAGTTCATAATTATGTTTATGTTCCATGCTATAACTGCAATGATTCTCGAGTCTGCAATATCCACGAGGCTCGGAGGAAGACTCAAATGCACGTGTGGAATAATAAACGGTAAGAAGTATTCCTAGTCTGGCCTCTAAGACTAGCTCAAGTGTTGCATGATGATTCTGTTTTCCTGGTCATGGGCATGTATATGCCAGCAACTTTGAGGGCACAATGTTAAGAGAACATTTGTGTTGAATCGACCCGGATTGATGTTATGCTATGAGATTCATTCGTCACAAGTTTATTGGTACATAACACAGAGATGGTTAACGTTTGCATGATTCCTTAGACCATGAGAGTATCGAGTTTCTTCATGCTTGCTTCATGAACTTTGGGGTTTGTTAAACGTCATCCGTAAATGGGTGGCTATTACGGCGGCTTACGGGTTCATGGAAAAGTGTGTCAAGTAACTTGATAGCTCAAGATTGGGATTTGCTCCTCCGACGATGGAGAGATATCTCTGGGCCCTCTCGGTGTTACGGTGTCCATCATCGTCTGGCCAGACACTTTGTGATTTGATCACGGGGATGCCGGAACATGAAACGAGAAAAGAGAACAAAACCGGTAACGAGGTAACTTGCATAGTGGACAAAGTGTTGGCCCACGGGGATGCAATAAATCTCGCCTCAGGTGTTTGTGATATATCGTGAAGCAACAGGAATAGCTCACCTCAACTGGAGGTTCACTCGAATATTTATTCGTGTGGGTATAGGGGTCAATATGGGTGTCCACGGCTCCGATGTTGATCATTGATCGGAAGGGGTTCCGGGTCATGTCTATACTTCACCGAACCTATAGGGTCACACGCTTAAGGGTCATCTATCTGCTGAATACTAGACAGGGAGTCTGAGAGAAAATCACCGAAAAAGTTTCGGACACCGAAAAGTTTCGGACAGCGGAATCGTACCGCTGAGAGAGGTCATCGGATAAGTTTCGATGATACCGAAAAGTTGTTTCGGGATACACCATTAAGTCAAATTAGTTTCGGCACATGCCTGATAATTCTTGGAGGATGCCAGAATCATTCTGGAAGCTTTTTGGAATTTTCTGAGATAAAAACCGGAAATGTTCCGGAGCTGCCGGAGCCACTTCAGATGCGTTTCGCAGATGAAAATCACTAAAACCGGAATTGTTTCGGAACGCGTTGAAAATCATTTTAGTGGGTACTGGAAATGTTCTTAGCCCACATAAATATTTTCAGTTCGATCAGACGCTGAAAAATGTCGTCGTGAATAGTGAAAATCAGCTTTATGGTTACTTTATGGAAAGCCACCTTTTGGGGCTTTGCTCCAAAAGATCTTGGGGATGACATGGATGGATAGGAGCCATTTTTTGGGCCCCTCATGGGGGTGTGGCCGGCCACATGGGGTATCCCCCCTTGGGGACCCTCTTGTTCCTTGGTTTCACTCCTAGGTCCTTGTGGAAGGACTTCATTCATGTGCATTTTGGGTTTTTTGTGAAACTACCCTACCCCCTTGGGATTTCCTATAAATAGAGGTGGAGGGGCAGCCCTCCACATCCATCCCTTGCTCTCATACACATGCCATGCATTATCTGGCTTCTTCTCTCCCTCCCACGAAAAGAGTTTCGTAGAGCCGTAAGGCTGTCTGGGTTCCGGCAGGAACTAGTTCTGGACGGCGAAGCCCTGCCGGATAGATGACACCGTATGTGTGCAACTCTGTAGAGAGATCGTAGTTTCGGTCTTAGTTCGTGAGTGCCTCCCGAAGGGCTGTCCGTGTGACCGTCCGAGTTTCAAAGGTCCTCCCGAAGGGCTGTCCGAGTGACCGTTCGAGTTTCGAAGGTCCTCCCGAAGGGCTGTCCGCGACACCGTCCGGGGGACTGTTCGACCGCCTCCCGGAGGGCTGTCTGAGGAGCAGATGAGGGTATACATCCTCGCGGTTGGGAGGTTGTAAATCCTAGCTGCGGGGATCTGCACCGCCGATCATCATCGACTCTACTTCCCGCTGCGCTACGAGTCGGTAACGAAAAAGATCAAACCATGTATGCAGTCTCCATAGTGGTCCTGGGCTGGTGCGTAGGTTGGAAATTTTTTGTTTTCTGCTGCGTTCCCCTACATCAACTACATATATTAATTACCTCAACCATCAATTATATAGTCGATCATAATTATAGTGGTTTAGATTTAATAATACAAAATATGATAGTATGGTCCGGTGCCTGATAGTAAGCATAACAAACTGATCGGAAAGCACATGTGTTAGAAAACAATCGAAAAGTGCAGCCATCACACATGACTCATTATACCGCTGACAGTACCATCGACGTTGGTTGGTAAACATGAGTCGGACGTGCATGTCGAGATCTTGGATGAAAGTTGATTCTATTTATAAGAAAATATATGCATTTATACCATTTGGGGCATATAATTGTCATGAAAAGACTATGTGATTAGTAGTTTGATTCGTATATTGAAAAACGTATAAATAGAATTTATAAAAAAGATAATATACATGATCAAACTAAATAATCTATGAAGGAAGTGAATGAGAGAAAGCCCTCAAGCACACAATACTAACATACAATTATGACCAATCATATTAATATGACCATGCATGGATACATATTATGGTAGCCAAAATATTACAAAACAATAAAGATATGATCAACATGAGTAAGCTATGAAGGAAGTCAATGAGAGAAAATCATTGAGCACAAATACAACTGTACATTGACAAGTGTGTTCATATTAAGATGAGCCTCTGTGGATGCATATGTAGGTAGGAAAGATATTGCGTTAACCAAGAAAGTCAATGCAAGTAAGACTGCAAGCAATGATCGATTTGGGTGGAACAACAGAACATTGTTATACATAGAAGCCATTCATGTTTAGATCTAATTTTTGGAGGGGAATTTCTCCAAAGACATATAGGTGCAAAGATACATAACAAGGGATGAGGAGAGGATGGAGTATACTAATATACAATTATAACCAATCGTATTAAGATGAGCATGCGTGGATACATATTACGGTAGCCAAGATATTATTAAACAATAAAGATATGATCAAAATGAGTAAGCTATGAAGGAAGTCAGTGAGAGAAAATCCTTAAGCGCAAATACCACTATACATTGACAAGTGTGTTCATATTAAGATGAGCCTGTGTGGATGCATATGTAGGTAGGAAAGATATTGCGTTAACCAAGAAAGTCAATGCAAGTAAGACTGCAACCAATGATCGATTTGTGTGGAACAACAGAACATTTGTCATACATAGAAGCCATTCATGTTTAGATCTATCTTTTGGAAGGGAATTTCTCCAAAGACATATTGGTACAAAGATACATAACAAGGGATGAGGAGAGGATCGAATAGGGGAAATAGAAGTCTAGATATGATTTTGCATCCGTCTTCTGATGGCACATACTCCCTCCGTCTAGGTGTGTAAGTCATCTTACGAAAACCAAATAATCCCAAAACACTTAGGCGCAGTGCATTAACTTCTACCTCGTTTCTTGTTTCTTGACATATCAACCAATAAGATATGTGGAGTGTGCATGCTTTTAATAACTTGAGACTACCAAACACGACATGCAGTGGTTAGTTCATTGCATGCAATGCTATTAATTAGCAAATAAACATTAAGTTCTTTCGTTTTCCCCTCCTCCTTGGTCACGGTGCATAACCTAAGATGACTTACTCACCTAGACGGAGGGAGTACCATGTTTTCTCGGGACTTGCCTTTTGACTGCAATCTATTGACATGACATATAATTCGTGGAAAATTAAATTAGATAACTATGTGAGAAAGAGGACATAAAGTTGGCAAAAAAAAAAGAATCTCAAATATAACAGTACATATAGTCAATCTAGCCACGCAAATACGCGGGTCACTTCGCTAGTTCGAAAGTAAGAAAGAAGAACAAATAATTTCATAACTTAGTTTTGGAAATGAGCAATGTTCCATTGCGTCAAAAGAATATTATCCGCGCATAGAACGCTCCATGATATATCCTGCATGCTTCATTACTGGCGGATTCAAGAAAACGATGCACCTTACAGACCGGCATGAGCGTGGCCATGGAGACACTATGCAGACAGGCCTATGGTGCCCGGATGTACCGCCTGCTAGGCTTGTATCTGCAGTCGAAACTCATCATGTTGGTGGTGGTGTCAGTACTCATCTCCGTCCTGTGGCCGTTCACGGAGCCAATTCTGTTGTGTCTTCATCAAGAACCCGAGGTGTCCCACACCGCCACGGTGTTCATCCTTTACCAGGTCCCCGGCCTGTTCGCCTACTCCTTCCTACAGTGCTTGATGCGTTATCTACAGGCACAGTCGATTGTTGTGCCACTTGTTGTCTGCTCCATGGTGCCGTTTGTGCTCCACATCTCCGTGAACTACCTGCTGGTGAATGTGGTCGGATTGTGCCTCACTGTCGCATCATTGGCCATCTCAGCCACATTCAACCACATAAAATATTGCAATATCTAAAATTTCAAGTCAACATTTACCTTTGTCTATCAACATTTCAATATGGTGGACACCTCCCACCTTCCTTGTCATGAAACCACCAGACCAGCCAGCCGAAGTCAGCCACCCTAATTCACAAACAAACGTGACACAAATGTAGTAAAACGAAAACACAAGAAATGTAGAAAACATATGCTTATACAGAATATCTGTGTAGAACTAGTGTGCATGTACATGTATCGGTTGGTAAACAAAACTTCATGTAGACAGCATCACTGATCGAGGATTAACAAGGATTGATGGCTCAACACGTTCCACTCTACCAGGCTACATTGAGCGGTGCACACTACTGGCCGCCCCGACATTCCCGCCCATGTCGCTTCACCTTACAGATCTGTCCATACTCCATCCGTCCAAGTGGAGGATAGTAATAATACACATATATGGCGCTCCACCTTCCAAGTCTATCCATACTCCATCCGTCTCGTAAGCATTCCATCAACTTTTCATAATTCTCTAACAATTTCTCTTTGTTATATGTTAGCTGATGCCATTTTATTTCTGTTTCATCCTTGTTAAAGAAGACAGTATGATTCACCCTAGATCCTTCACCTTGCAATTCGGAAAAAGGAAAAGCAGAACAAATAATATCATAACTTGGTTTTGGAAATGAGCAATGTTCCGTTGCATCGATGGAATTTTATCCACACATAGAACCCTCCATAATATATGTTGCATGCTTAATTACTGATGGATTCGGGAAAATGTTGCAACTTACAGACCGGCATGAGCGGCGCCATGGAGACACTGTGTGGACAGGCCTACGGCGCCCGGATGTACCGCCTGCTGGGCTTGTACCTGCAATCGTCGCTCATCATGTCAGCGATGGTGTCCGTACTCATCTCCGTCGTGTGGCTGTTCACGGAGCCGATCCTGTTGTCTCTGCATCAGGAACCCGAGGTGTCCCATGCTGCAACAGTGTTCATCCGATACCAGATCCCCGGTTTGTTTGCCTATTCCTTCCTGCAATGCCTGCTACGGTATCTGCAGACACAGTCCATTGTCGTACCACTTGTTGTCTGCTCCATGGTGCCTTTTGCGCTCCACATCGCCCTGAACTACCTGCTGGTGAATGTGGTCGGATTGGGCCTCACTGGCGCGTCATTGGCCATCTCAGCCACGTTTTGGGTCTCGTGCCTGATGCTGCTCGCGTACGTGATGTGGTCCAAGGAGTTCGACGAGACATGGAAGGGCTTCTCTACCGACGCCTTGAACTACCTGTTACCGACGATCAAGCTCGCCATGCCCTCCGCCATCATGGTCTGGTTAGTACGTTTACACTTGTCAACAACACATGTATATACATGCCGTTCCCTGATTGGTTTTGAGTCTGGACAGATGTAAGCTCTGACATTTTTTTCTTTGGAAAAAAACATTTGTGTTGAGTGGACGCAGCTTGGAGTACTGGGCGATTGAGCTCCTCGTGCTGCTCGCCGGCCTGCTGCCGAATTCCACTGTGAGCACGTCGTTGATCGCCATATGGTATGGGTCTGGATGAACCAAACTTGTTACATAATTATTGTTCGTGCATCATTTCAGAAACAGTCGGACTTGATGTACCATTTATTCCTCTAAATGCAGCGCAAGCACGCAGGCCGTTTCCTACATGATCACCTATGGGTTCAGTGCCGCTGTGAGGTACGTCGCCTGGCCTTCCATAGGCCATGTCCCAAGTTCTTAGTGTGTTGTTGTTGTCTAGAACCAGTTCTTGCTTCACTTAATTATGGTGGTTTATATCACGTTGCTTCCACCATTTGCATGCAGCACCCGGGTGTCGAATGAGGTTGGGGCTGGTAACGTGGACAGGGCAAAGAACGCGGTCACGGTTACGATGAAACTGTCAGTCTTCCTCGCCCTCTCATTCATCCTGCTCCTTATCATTGGCCATGGCCTCTGGGCGAGCCTCTTCACGGGGAGCGCGATGATTGCGGCAAAGTTCGCGGCCATCACCCCGCTCCTGATGATCTCTATTGTGCTCGACTCCACGCAGGGCGTGCTGTCAGGTGAGAAAGATCAGTGGGCTACCTAAAGCAATCTTCAAGGATCACTTGGCTTGGCTCGAGAAATTAATAATTTCAAATCATGTATTCAAAATTATAAATTGGAATGCGCTGCTAGTGCAAAACAATTCCGCAAAATTGATGAATAAAATGGCCGTGTGGCAGGGGTTGCGCGGGGCTGTGGATGGCAGCACCTGGCGGCGACCACCAACCTGGTGGCGTACTACTTGGCTGGCATGCCGGTGGCCATTCTCTTGGCCTTCAAGCTCAACTTGTACACTCACGTAAGTAAGACAGGCCCCGTGCATTGTCAAGTTGTCATTGCGCAATGCATCAAACATGCATGTATAGCTCAACTTCTGAAAAACAAGGGGCTCGAATACTGAATACTTTTCCATGGGCAAATGTCGTCTTCTCTTTTTGCAGGGCTTATGGTTGGGTTTAATCACTGGGCTGGCATGCCAGACAAGCGTGATGGTGATCATCACCCTCCGCACGAAATGGTCAAAGCTCGTGGACGCGATGGTGAAAAATCGGGATGACTATGTGGCCTGATCGACACTCGCATGTTATTTTAAGATGTAATTTACCATCAGGGTCACACGGTGGTTGCTCATTCATATGGTAGCAGCATCCGTGGCGTGCACCAGTGCAAGTTTTTGTGAGATGGCGTGTGTTGGCTGAACTCAACTGTTGTTAATCCTTTTTTGGCCGTATCTTTGAGTTCATTTCAGTATGAAAAGGTCGAGCTTCCCTCTGCCTGAGATGGTAAACCAAACGCTATATATACAAAGAGAAACTCAGAGGGAGGATGCATGCCGGTGTTGGCTTAGGTGGCGAGGATTCCTGAGATGGTAAATTGTCTGGGGCACCTAGGTGCCTCGGCACCGAGGCCCATTATATGGCAACTCACATTTGTAGTGCATGATGTACAATACACAACAAAATGACTTTTCAGATTTGTTTGCATGCACTACAATCATCAACGGTCATTGATTGCTTTCCAAAAAACAAATATACTATTGTTTCCTAGCAATGATTACTTTCCAAACAAAGAGGGTATGTATGTACGCTCTGATTTTTAAGGTATCAGATACAACCAAATAATATAAGGCCGGGTCACACTTTATAACGTCTAATGTTTCTATACAAATTAAGATGACCATATAATATAAAATGTGACCCAAATTATTATTTTACTTTTAGGAAAATATGATGCATGCAGATACCCACACATGATTCTTTTGTGGGAACAAATACCCACACACAATTCTTTTTAGTTTTAGGAATGCACATTGTGTGCCAATACCCACACATGATTTTTCCTAAAAGTAAAATAATAATTTGGGTATATATGTATATGCCTTGAAGACGTATGCAAAAATAATATATGTATATGCATGTTGATACCCACAGATGATTTTTTTCGTGCATACAAATACCCACACACGATTCTTTTTAGTTTTAGGAATCCACATTTTTTTAACACAATACAGACGCAAGCGCTCATATACACTCGCATACACTCACCCCTATGATCGCACACACGCACACCCTATCCCTATGAGCACCTTCGAAAGACTGGGCCGGCATATCATCTTGAAATTTACGAAGTCACAGTAGGCACCTCGTCGTCGACAGGAACGTCTCCTCCTACTGAATGCACATCGCCAGAAATCCTGAAATAAATCCAGTAATAAATGCAAGCACCAGGACTTAAACCCTGATGGGCTGGGGATACCACAGTCCCTCTAAGTCTCTAACCATCCAACCACAGGTTGGTTCGCTAGGAATCCACATTGCGTGCCAATATCCACACATGATTTTTCCTGTGTGTATGTGGACCTAAGATGTCATACCCGCATACCCCATTTCATTATACGCATGCTTTGTAAATATAAACAAAATTGATATAATTTGGATGGTACATACTCGAACACTATTTTTTATTACACGTATATTCTGTTGAGACATACCTATAACTGATACTGGAAATATACCCAAAAATTGTATAATTTACATATACCTAATATATATAGGGTATGTACATATACCTAAGATAGTGTACACACAATCTCATTTGTAGTACATGTATATGCCTTGAAGACGCATCAAAAAATAATATAGTTTTAATGGGGACATACCTAATAATGATATACTCTTTTTTTGGGTATGTTTATGTACCTAAGATATTGTACGCACAAAATATTTTCTCCAAAAGTATAACATGAATATGGTGCCATGTGACATACGTTTCTCCAAAAAGGTATAAAACATTAATAAAATATGAATTCTTGTTCTCTCTAGAAAAGTGCACGTACTATGCATGTGACCATTAATTGTTCATTCTCACTTTCCATTCTAACGTGGGCCTTAATTGTCCATATAAACCAAATAATTAGCAAATAATTCTTTCCTAATGAAACGCTCTAGTACGAGTACAAGTGCACATATCTTAGCGTAATTCGACGGTTTGTAGGCAAGGTGCCCAGGCACCTAGGTGTCACAAATTGTCAAGTGGCGCCTTTCTCTGAGCACTTGTCCCGACCATGAGAGCATCTCCAACCGCGCCCCCAACAGGCCCCCCAGGTGACTTTTTCGGCGCCGGTGCCGAAAAAACGCCGCAGTCGCGCTCCCAGGACGCCGAAATCCACCGGCTCGGCCCGTTTTTGGGAACGGCGATCGCAGGCCGAACCCGACACACTGGGGGGTGCTCGGGGGCTCCGGCGCAAGGGAAAAGCACGTCTGGCCCACACCGTCATGCGAAAAGTCAAGTCTATCTCCCAGATTCGCCTCCCACCCCCCGCGCGCTCGGCCGCCAACCGGCTGATCCCGGCGCCGCCCGCCGCCCGCCACCGCTAGATAGCCCATCCTCGCCGGAAAAAGAGCAAAGGTTTCGCCGAGGCAGCCTTTCCATCACCGGCTAGGCGTACGCGCCCACCGCGCCCGCAAGCTGTTCGGCGATTTGCCTGCCTCGGCAATGGACTCAGACGACGAGGAGGCGCTCGCCGCGCTGCTGCAGGAGGAAGCCGAGGCCCACGTCCAGGAAGAGGAACATCTCATGGTCCTCGCCGCCCTCGCCGGCCTGCTGGCGAGCAATGAAAAGCCGCGGCGAGGTGGCTCGGCGCCGGGGTGGATCAAAGCAAAGAACCGGCATCGTCTCGAAGGCTACTGCATGCTCTACTCCGACTACTTCGCCGACGCTCCACTGCACGGCAAGAAAACATTTATGCGCCGTTATCGGATGAGCCGAAAGCTTTTCCTCAGGATTGTGAATTCCATCCGGGAGTTCGACAACTACTTCAAGTGCAAGATGGATTGCACCGGCAAACTTGGATTCACCTCAATCCAGAAGTGCATGACAGCGATGAGGATTGTTGCATATGGAGCTCCCGGTTATTCACTCGACGACTATGGGCGCATGGCCGAGTCCACCACCATTGAGTGTTTCTACAAGTTCGGTCGGGCAGTGGTGGCAGTGTTTGGACCGCAATACTTGCGAACACCCAATGCGGAAGACAATGCTCGGATCCTATCACAGAACGCAGCAAGAGGATTTCCTGGGATGCTTGGAAGCATCGACTGCATGCATTGGAAATGGAAGAACTGCCCATTTGCTTGGCAGGGGATGTACAAAGGCATCAAAGGCGGTTGCAGTGTGGTACTTGAGGCGGTGGCATGACCTCTGGATTTGGCACTCCTTCTTTGGTATGCCAGGAACTCACAATGACATCAACGTGCTGCAGTGCTCCCCTGTCTTTGCCAAGCTTGTTGAAGGTCATTCTCCTCCGGTGAACTTCGAGGTCAATGGGCGGCACTACAACAAGGGGTACTACCTAGCTGATGGCATCTATCCAAGATGGTCTACATTTATGAAGATTATCTCAAACGCTGTGCCAGGAGGCAAGAAGTCCCACTTTGCCAAGGTGCAGGTGGCTTGCAGGAAGGATGTCGAGCGGGCATTTGGTGTGCTCCAATCTCGATTTGCTGTTGTCCGGTACCCTGCTCAGACCTGGTCGAAAGATCAAATGTGGGAGATCATGACTTGTTTTGTCATCTTGCACAACATGATCATCGAGAGCGAGCAGGAAGAGCCAGTGTTTGAAACTGAACCATACTACAGGCAGGGTCCTCTAGCCGAAGTTGATCACCAGCTACCGGCAACCTGGACTGCCTACCTCAGTATGCGTCAGGAGATCCGAGACCCACATGTGCATCATCAACTGCAGCAGGATCCAGTGGAGCACATATGGAGGATCAAGAGCGACGCATAGCTCGACGTGTGATGAGTTTTTATTTGTTGAACTATATAATTTGTATTGGACTATTTGTTGTTGCACTATTTTGTTGAATTATTTGATTTTCAGTGATGAATTATGCGAAAAAATATATTTATGTTGAGAAATCAACGACGAAACACGCCGAACCATGCCGAATATGGGCCGTTTCTCGCCGATTATCGGGCCCTTTTTCTATTTATCTGGGCCGAAATGCGGCCGCAAATGAGCCGATATCGGCGCTAGGGGGCGACGGCTGGATGCCCAACCGCCCCAGCGCCGATTCTACCGCCGGCTCGCCCCCAGACTGCGATTTATATGCCTTCTGGAGGGGCCAACGGCTGGAGATGCTCTAACACTATGGATCCCATCTTTCGCCACCAATGGTGCCTGCGCAACGAGCATCGACCCAGCATACCATCGAACACCTCTGTCAGTTCCAATAAGTTGGTCGCTCATGCCAACATAAGCACAAAGACTCCTGTAGCCTACGAGGCGGGCAGAGTGCCAACTCCACCATTGTTTGCAGCTTGACACCAGATGACGCAAGTGTAACATCGACAATATTCGGCACAACCTACAACCTTCACCAGAAGCTTCAAAAAGTCTCACAGACTCAGGATCTTCGATGTGGATTGCAAGAGTGACAACGTACCTTGCGAATGAAGCCAAAGACAAAGCATTCCTGGCATTGCACAGGAACATCTTAAGCGCATCAAGTAGATCTTAGTTTGTAAATGATAATTAGTTGGATTATTCCTCGTTTCTATGTACACATCGCCGAATTACATTTTTATATCAAAATGCATTGTGAGTGAAGTGGAGTTCAATTATTTTCTGAATCTATTCTTTTATACATGCGAAAGCTGACATGCATTATGTTTATAGATGCAACAAAAAAAATTAAAAGCCCCGTTGCAGCAGGGTCATTCTACTAGTCATATATATATACTTGACACACACATGTCCAGACATAAAAATCCGAGCACTGATCAGACATCCTAATTCAATAACCAAGATTTGAATTAATGCACATCATACAAAAACAAGAATGAAGAATAATAAGGCAGATGGCTGACTTGATCAAAATCACTTGCGCTCCTCCTCTGTGTATCGGCGCTATAAATGACTCCAAATTTGGCACTATAGCGAAAATTAGTGTCATTCTCAGCATAATGTCCAAAGGGCATAGCTTAATGGGAGGGCTCTCCAAAAGCTTTAGTGGTGCTATAGCAGGCTGCTTAAAACTCTGAAGAAAAAAAACAGGTGGCTAATGAATATCAAAAGTGACTTATTATAAATATTACTGGCACTGCGAAATGGAACCAAACTAGAGGCCGTGAGCCACGCGTG
This sequence comes from Triticum aestivum, assembly GCF_018294505.1. Lineage (NCBI taxonomy): Eukaryota > Viridiplantae > Streptophyta > Magnoliopsida > Poales > Poaceae > Triticum > Triticum aestivum. The sequence continues at coordinate 15,287,886 of NC_057796.1, forward strand.
GGATAAGAAGCAACTTCTTGGTCCGATGCACATCAATCCCATATTCCTCCGTCATATCGACGCCAGGGACCCCTCCAGCAGCTCCCAGTTGAAGTGGTAGATGAGGTTTGCCAGAATGATCTCGAAAATGACGGCGGCGAAGGTTATGCCCGGGCATATCTTTTGCCCAGACCCAAACAGCAAGTAACAGAAGTCATTCCCCTTGAAGTCGCAAGCAGCATCCATGGCTCCTTCCATGAACCGCTCCGGCACGAACTCCTGTGCATTTCAAATTTAGGTTTTATTCACCTTAATGTTTAATTAATGATTTTTTATTTTTGTTAACTCAATCTGGATACATATATATTACTAAGAACACATAGTGCATGCCTGAAGGCTAGACAATAATTGCTGATTTGTTGCTCGATCTAGCTAATTGTCTAAACTAAGAACATCATCACAACAATGACTCCCACAAAAGAAATATTGGTATCAGCCAGCTGTGAGAATGAGCCCAATCAAAAGACAAGCTAAAAGTGCATAATGAAGCTTCTTAAATTTGTTCAGCTAGCCGCATCTCGTTACTTGGGCTTGCATCTCATCATTTTTGACTTGCATCTCATCTAGCTCCTGTCTCAATGGTCCATGTTAGAACTCTAGCAATTCTCTTACATATTTTTTAACGAGATCGACCCATATCTATGTATGAGAAGAGACTCCTCGTTTCTTCAGACATGTATATAATGATGTGAGCAATGCTAGATTTGGATGCGTGTGCCAATTTTCTGAAACTGTGATGGTTTTCTGTTATATACCTTTTCATGGCCAGCGTAGATGAAGAACTCTCATTCTGGATTCCATGTTGTGTACGAAGTTTTATTTTTAGGAGGGCATTGGCAGCCTTAAATTAGCACGGGTGCCGTCGCCGCATTCCGGGCCACTTCAACGCCGTGGTGTAGGATTTGTTGTGGTATTGAATGAACGTGCTGTCATAGTAGGATGATTCGTTGGACACGGCTGGCTACATAGGCCACAGAGGTGAGCTCATGGCCGAGCCAACAGGGGCAGAGGGGAGCTAGGCCAAGGCGGTGGATCCCCATTATTTCCACACCCTCGGCCGACGTGGACTCCCCGTGGGGCTTGTGCCAATCTACAAGGGTCCATTACCGCCCACATAGCTAGGAGATGAAGAACAAAAACTAAGAGGACCAAGCTAGGGAAAAAGTTATTGATGGAGAAAAGAAGTGGACTTTTCTAGGGACGAGGAAAGCGGCTGCCAACACTTATATAGGCAAAAGTTATTAATGGCATGCCAGCTTTCTACACGCCACCACTAGTCTAAAGACATGTGGCATGTAGAGAAGTCACACGCCACCACTAAGTTGTGCCTTGTCAGTACACTTGGTCCCGCAAATATGGGGCGTGTCAAAAAGAAGCCACACCACCAAAAGGTTTTGGATTTTGTTTCGCAAATTCTACCGGGCCTGGGCGAAATTCGGTTTTTCAGATAATTTCGGACGAAAATGACAAACCGAAATTTGAAATTTTGAACGAAAACTAAACGAAGATTTCCCAAAATTATGAAATAAACAAAAGCAAAAAATGTATAGCAGAATCTTTGACAAAATATACATGTAAAAGTTATACAATCGATGCATCAAAACATTATAGACTTGACTTGAACGGAAATAATAATGTACAGGCACTGTCACAATCCTGTCTCCACACTCCTTGGGAAACAGAAGAACGAGGAGGAGTCCTTAGGATGTGGAGCACTGGAGGAGGAGGGTTGGAGGTAGTTGATGAGTGCTGGAGGAAGAGGAGGGCAGGAGGCTGGGCGGAGGCGGTGCTGCCCTGCCTCTGCAGCGCCGTACACAGGAGTGGAAATGAGTAAAACGTTCGGGTTAGGAAAGGCTCACTCCAGGTTTTATATCACTAGGGAATATCTATTGGTTATATTAGACCATGGGAAAGTTTGAATAAGGCCGAACTTTTTGACCAGTTAGTACAAATGTCAGATCCGAATGAAATGGGTGAATTTCGGCCAAATTTTTTTTCCAGATGAAATCCAAATCCCCGCCAGTAAGCTTTTGAATGTGCCGTAACAAAAATGCAGGTCAACAACCATGCAGGGAAGTGCGGGAGACCCAGCTATAGGGCAGATCAATCCTATCACCACCATTAGATCGACAACCGGCTGTACTGTCGTGCACAACGACGCAGGAGACCAGTCATCTGATGACAGGGCGTACTTAGCGGAACCATAAATGGTCGGATGCTCACTATGGCGTGGGTCGAACGCGACAGGTTGCTGCGGTCCCGTCAGCATGAATGAGTGAAGGTAGAGAAGAGAGGGTTTGATGGAGTCTCCTATCATGGAGATGAGCTTGGTGCATGGCCGAAGAGAGTGAAAACTAAAAGGAGAGGAGACTTGGATTATAAACAACAGAGGGTGCCCTAGGTCACGATGCAACAGATCATTGACATGAGGACGTGTGTCCTTTCTGTAAAAACAGAGGAGGCCTTCGGATCACGCCACAACGCTTGCAAACATGACAATAAGAACTACATGATGATCATTTAATTGTTTTACGCATAGTCTCTATGTATGTTTTAAATATTGCTTGTAATTAACAACCCACGAACCTTTGTTCATTTATCATTTACTGTTGATAGAACCATGTGCATAGAATCACACAAAGTTTTCCTTCCCCAATCAAGCATGATGTGGTGACCATCACATAGGTTTTCACTTTGAGGCACACAATTTCCTTTTTGTAACGTGTGTGATGACTTCATCGGACATAATTCGACGATATTGTGTGTGATAGGTAGGGCTTAATAGCACCGATCTGCAGTAGTGGTACGCCAATGTATAAGAGTTTGCCAATACAATGTTTGTGTGATTAATGTACATCAATGAATACATTATTTGCAGAAAGACGCGATGCAATAATGTAAGCGATGTAGTGGAAATACAACAAAAACAATGAAGCAGGAACACATGATCAGTATACAAACAATATATGATCACTTTATGTATATAACCGTCGAAATAGGTGTATATCACCTTACATCTCAATTATTATGCAACCTTTAGTGAAAAGGGTAAAAAATGTAGACAATAGTTTCAAATACAGACGTAACAAAAGCAAGTAGTAGTACATTACACGAGATACATGGGCAGCTCTATTCGCGAAGTACAATCCTCATGCATGATTCGGTGGCCCGCCTAATTATTGAGGTGAGCCTTGAACCAAAGTTCATCTTCTGCAAGTTCGTAGGTTACTTAGAGGTGTAGATGATCTCCATCTTACGAAGGATCACCGAGGCCCGATCCTGCACAACCTTCCATGCATCGTCGACATGGTGCTCCTCCGTGAGCGTGCTCCCCACGGCACACCTTAGCATGAACATACCGCCTACGTTTGCGGCGCTCATGTAGGGGCCGGACGTGACCGCGTTCACCTCCTCCAGGAGGCCTCGGTTGAGGTCGTTGGCCGTCTTCTCACCGCCGAACTTGTCCTGCGGGCGAAGCCGGAAGCACACCAGCGCGAACGTCCTGTCAGTCACAACCTCAAACCTCTCGTCAGCTCTCACCATTTCCTCGAACGCCTCGGCCATGCGCACGTGGGAGCGGATGTGGTCGCGCAGGCCCTGGATGCCGTAGCAGCGGAGCACGAGCCACATCTTGAGCGCGCGGAACCGGCGTGTCAGCGTCATGTTCCAGTCCTTGTAGTCCACCACGTCGTGGCCCTCCGACGCGGCGTCCTTGAGGATGTACTCCTGCTCGGTCCCGAGCGCCGCCACCAGTGCGCTCGGCTTCTTCACCCACATGGCGCAGCAGTCGTTGTTGGTGAGGAGCCACTTGTGGGCGTTCATGCTGAACGAGTCCACGGCCTCCACGCCGTCTATCACGTAGGTGAACTCCGGGCAGACCAGCGCGGAGCCGGCGTATGCCGCGTCCACGTGGACCCACACTCCGTGCGGCGCAGTCACGGCGCAGAGCTCGCCGATGGGGTCGACGGCAGTGGTCTGGGTCGTCCCGATCGTGGCGCACAAGAACAGGGGCACAAGCCCGGCATCCACGTCGGCCTGCATGGCGGCCTGCAGTTCTGTGGGCGACAGCGCGAACATGTCCCCGTGGCACGTGTGTATCGCGCGGCAGTGGTCACGCTTGATGCCGGCAATGCGTGCTGCCTTGCGGAAGGCGAAGTGGGTCTGGTCCGAGCAGTAGACGACGAGGTCGCAGATCCTGCTCTCGCCGATCTCAGCGAGCTTCCGGTCCCTTGCAGCGACGAGAGTGCAGAGTATGGCCTCGCACGAGGTGCCAAGAATCGTGCCCCCTCCGCCTCCGGCGAAGAGGAGGCTCTCCGGAAGGTGCAGTGCCTTGCCGAGCCAATCCACCACCACCATCTCGAGCTCAGCGGCGGCCGGCGAAGCGGCCCACGTGAAGGGGACCACGTTGATGCCCGCGGTGAGCGCCTCCCTGAGGGCGCCAACGGTGCTGCTCGACGCCGGGAAGTGCGCGAAGTGGCGGGGGCTCTGCCAGTGCGTCATGCCTGGGAGGATGATGTCGCGGACGTCCTTGAGCGCGGAGCTGAACGCGTCCGGCTCCGGACGGGACGGCGCCTCCGAGGGAAGCCGGTTGCGGAGGAAGCCGGGGGTGACGCTGGGGTGCACGGGGTAGTCACCCATGCCGCCATAGTACTCGGCTATGAAGTCGATTACCTGGTGACCCTGGCGCCGGAACTCGTCGGCGTCAAGCAGGTTGGGGCTTTGCATCTTCTTCTCCGGCGTGTGCCCTATCACTGGCACGGTGCCATTCTGGCCGGTTGCACCGGTGACCGTGTCCAAGCATTGCGCAGGTGGGGCCATATGTGAAGATGCACTCGAGTTTGTTAATGGCCCTACGCGCTGATACACTGATGATTGCTTTGGCAATGTGGACTGGTGCCAATTGCCGTGCAGCCCCGGTTTCTATTTATAGAAACTGAGATGCGCCGGGGCAACGGCTTTCAGTGCTAGTACTATGAACACGGTTTTTTCTAGGGTGGATACAGTGTGGGTTCACACGTTCACATTTCACGCATGCTTTTAGAATTTTTTCGAAAAGACGGATAAAACCCTCGGCATCAATTGTGCACACAGTCATTTTTATTACTCTCTCCGCCCTAAAATAGATGGAGTATAAAGCCGTTCAATTTTTTTTTAAGTTTGACCAAATATATCAAAGAAGATATCAACAGTTACAATATTGAATAAATGGATTGTGAAAGTATAACCAATGATGGATGTATAGTTATAGATTTGATATTGTTTACCATCATAATTTGGCAGTTATGACCGAACCATTACATGGTATGAAAATAAACACCTATGACTAAATCGACTTCATCCCGCTACAACGCCTTCATGAGGGATAAACATCCTCACGACATCGTCGTCTCGTCCGGCAGGAGATGACTCGGACAAGGATTTTCATCTTGGTTACTGTGACCAGCCAATGAGGACCAACACAACAGCAGGTAGACAACACGTTCAATAAGGTCATGACGCAAGTTTGTCGCTGCGGAGCCCGGCCAGTATAGGTTAGGACAAGAGTTTTCAGCTGGCGCACTGGGTATGATGACCAACAATGCTAGTGCACTGTTCATGGCCACCTCGCCCGAGGCTGGCACATCCTTCAGCACCGCTGCTCTGTCATCGGCAGTACCCGCGTAGCCGTGTGCTGGCACTAGCTTTAGATCTGACGCGTCAAACACATCCAACAGGTCGATGTGATGGTCTCGTGGCACGACCTTCGCAGCCATGGACTAGGAGGCACGGAGAACAGATCCAACCCTCTACAGCCGGACTTTTCAAATCCGTCCCCCTGTACGTCTGCGGACACGCCCGGGCGCGCACGGGTGGAGCCAGAATTTTGACATAGAGGGGCCAAACAGGTAATAAGAAAAGTGTTGCTCTATCATAGTAATGGGTGGCTTCGACGCTAAAAATTACGCAGTTGTATTTGTATGAGTTCAAATTATAATCTACAATTTGTAAACAAGATATAGATATTCCACCAAAAGTTAAGATCAAAATATTAGTAGGTTGTAAGAAAACTTAGTATTGCAGATCATACAATAAGAAAAGTTAAATTTGATGTATGATTTGAAGACACAGAAGATGGGAATCGTGATAGATTAATAAAAAAATAACCATTAGCGCTAACCTTGACTAGTTAGCTGGACCGCTGTATCGCTGGAGAACTGATGTGGGCAGCCTACACGATTGCCCCTCTCACCAGCGGAGGCTGAATTGATCTAAATGGACTTTGATCGCTACAAGAAGGGAGGACACAGCAGCTGCCGGCGGCGCTAATTGCCTCTCTTTTGTTTGACCTAGCGCTAATTGCCTCTGCTGGGCGTGCGAGTTTAGGATTAGTAACGGACGGGGCCACGATCATCAGTGGGCCATCTTATAGGCCTATTTTTATCTCAAGTCTACGTTCAGGGCCTCTTCGGGGGCTCAAGCACAGGCAGTCATGTAATCGATCGCTAATTACTAGCGCGTCCGTGGAAATTAACCAGGTAGTCTTTAAATTCGCGCATCCACAACCACTTTATATCCATATAAAATCATGCAATGTAGTACGTATATCACTAGACGGGCAAAATTGACAGGAAGCAGACTCTAGAACGATAGCAAACGGGCATAAATTCACATATAAACTTCATCAAAAGATTGGTCATAGTTCACAATACTGTCCGGCAAATGTTAACTAGATACTAGGAGGTAGATACTACGAGCTAGATATGAAAGGGCGGAGCTTCACCACTTCCTCGCCGGCCCTTTGCCCTTCCGGTCGTCGGGGATGCAGCCCTTCAAGCGCCAGACAATGCGGTCCGCAGCAGGAGGTGGGTCGATGTCGGAGTCATCGGAGTCGGACCTGTCGGAGGAAGAGGAACCGGAGACTATGATGTAGCCCTTCAAGCGCCAGACGATGCGGTCCTGCTTGCGCATGAGTTTGGCCACCCTCGCCGCCTCCGCCCCTGTCTCCGTCGCCTCCCGCTCAGACTGCTCAATGCGGAGCCGGAGCTGCGTGGCGTTTATCCTCCGAAGCCGCCGGGCGTCCGTCTCTGCCATGGTTAGTGATCGACGGTACACCCACCGGAGGCTACATTCCTCCTTGTCGGGCACCGGCATCACGTGGCCGTGGCGGGCAGACTCCGCAGCCGCGTCAGAGAAGGCCCCCATCTTCCTTGCCCTCTGCCTCTCGCGGCGGGTGACGCATGCCTCCGATTCCAGAGTCCGCATCAAAAACGCCCACGGAGCAGGCACTAGAACCCACCGCTGCCCGCGTAGAGCAGCAGTAGGAGGTGGGGGAGTGTAGGGGAACGCGACAGAAAACAAAAATTTTCCGACCTACGCACCAGCCCAGGACCACTATGGAGACTGCATAAATGGTTTGATCTTTTTCGTTACCGACTCGTAGCGCAGCGGGAAGTAGAGTCGATGATGATCGGCGGTGCAGATCCCCGCAGCTAGGATTTACAACCTCCCAACCGCGAGGATGTATACCCTCATCTGCACCTCAGACAGCCCTCTGGGAGGCGGTCGAACAGCCCCCCGGACGGTGTCGCGGACAGCCCTTCGGGAGGACCTTCGAAACTCGAACGGTCACTCGGACAGCCCTTCGGGAGGACCTTCGAAACTCGGACGGTCACACGGACAGCCCTTCGGGAGGCACTCACGAACTAAGACTGAAACTACGATCCCTCTACAAAGTTGCACACATACGGTGTCATCTATCCGGCAGGGCTTCGCCGTCCAGAACTAGTTCCTGCCGGAACCCAGACAGCCTTACGGCTCTACGAAACTCTTTTCGTGGGAGGGAGAGAAGAAGCCAGATAATGCATGGCATGTGTATGAGAGCAAGGGATGATTGTGGAGGGCTGCCCCTCCACCTCTATTTATAGGAAATCCCAAGGGGGTAGGGTAGTTTCACAAAAAACCCAAAATGCACATGAATGAAGTCCTTCCACAAGGACCTAGGAGTGAAACCAAGGAACAAGAGGGTCCCCAAGGGGGGATACCCCATGTGGCCGGCCACACCCCCATGAGGGGCCCAAAAAATGGCTCCTATCCATCCATGTCATCCCCAAGATCTTTTGGAGCAAAGCCCCAAAAGGTGGCTTTCCATAAAGTAACCATAAAGCTGATTTTCACTATTCACGACGACATTTTTCAGCGTCTGATCGAACTGAAAATATTTATGTGGGCTAAGAACATTTCCAGTACCCACTAAAATGATTTTCAACGCGTTCCGAAACAATTCCGGTTTTAGTGATTTTCATCTGCGAAACGCATCTGAAGTGGCTCCGGCAGCTCCGGAACATTTCCGGTTTTTATCTTAGAAAATTCCAAAAAGCTTCCAGAATGATTCTGGCATCCTCCAAGAATTATCAGGCATGTGCCGAAACCAATTTGACTTAATGGTGTATCCCGAAACAACTTTTCGGTATCATCGAAACTTATCCGATGACCTCTCTCTGCGGTACGATTCCGCTGTCCGAAACTTTTCGGTGTCCGAAACTTTTTCGGTGATTTTCTCTCAGACTCCCTGTCTAGTATTCAGCAGATAGATGACCCTTAAGCGTGTGACCCTATAGGTTTGGTGAAGTATAGACATGACCCGGAACCCCTTCCGATCAATGATCAACATCGGAGCCATGGACACCCATATTGACCCCTATACCCACACGAATAAATATTCGAGTGAACCTCCAGTTGCCGTGTGCTATTCCTGTTGCTTCGCGATATGTTACAAATACCCGAGGTGAGACATGTTGGCATTCCCGTGGATCAACAACTTGTCCACTATGCTAGTTACCTCGTTACCGGTATTGTTCTCTTTTCTCGTTATCGTGTTCCGGCATCCTCGTGATCAAATCACAAAGTGTCTGGACAGACGATGATGGATACCGTAACACCGAGAGGGCCCAGAGATATCTCTCCATCGTCGGAGGAGCAAATCCCAATCTTGAGCTATCAAGTTACTTGACACACTTTTCCATGAACCCGTAAGCTGCCGTAATAGCCACCCATTTACGGATGACGTTTAACAAACCCCAAAGTTCATGAAGCAAGCATGAAGAAACTCGATACTCTCATGGTCTAAGGAATCATGCAAACGTTAACCATCTCTGTGTTATGTACCAATAAACTTGTGACGAATGAATCTCATAGCATAACATCATGCCGGGTCGATTCAACACAAATGTTCTCTTAACATTATGCCCTCAAGGTTGCTGACATAGACATGCCCATGATCAGGAAAACATAACCATCATGCAACACTTGAGCTAGTCTTAGAGGCCATACTAGGAATACATTTTACCGTTTATTATTCCACACGTGCATATGAGTCTTCCTCCGAGCCTCGTGGTTATTGCAGACTCGAGAACCATAGCAGTTATAGCATGGAACATAAACATAATTATGAACTCGGAGATAAATAATATCATTTATTATTGCCTCTAGGGCATATCTCCTACAGACTCCCACTTGCACTAGAGTCAATAATCTAGTTAATGCTAATGCACTTTACACCTGTGGCACACCAGTGTAAATATGCTTCGCTTGTGGTATAGCCTGATGTCCAACGGATCTGACGACTTCAGTTCCGTGTGTATCTTTGCATGTCCTCGCGTTTTCATGTTTTCACAAAATTCATATTTTGTGTGGACTTGGCTTTGTATGTATGTGAATCACAGGTCGAACCTGGATTCCTCAGACTGAGTTATGGAGCAACTACCTGCAGTAGTGTCCCATTGTCAAAAGCCATCTTGGAACTATACTAAGTTCATGAATGAACTATATGATTCAACATCTTCTTTGTCGCTTCTAAACCGTCAACATACTTAGCCCTTGTTATAGAATTCGCCATAGTAACTAGTTTGAACAAATTCCAACTAACTGTGCCACCACATTGTGTGTTACACAAAACCCTTAACTTAAATCGAAAATCGCACGGTGAAAAGATGAAGACTATCGATGTAACATTTTACAACGAACTCTTCATGATCTCCGCTTGCAAGAAAACATATCATCAGTACTTACTCTAGTACTCAATGACATCTTTCACTGTTGTCCCACGATCAGTACTTTGATCACTTTAGTATCCATACTCGCAACACCTTGGGAGTATCGGACATATCTGGTTGTTTTACATACCATGGAATACATGATTAATCCAAACACAAAAGTGTGTGGAATCTGCATCATGTATTTTACTCATCAGTGTTTTGGGACACCGAGTCTTGCAAAAACTCCTTCCATGTGACTTTGTCAAGAATCACTCCTTGGCGTTTTAAATGCTAAAAGGTTTTAGCATCTTGTCAATATGTATTCATTGCTTAGCCCCATTAGGTAAATCTATCTCCATAGATCATCATGCCTAATATTGAGGCTATTTAGCCTAAGCACTTCATCGAAAAACTATTTTCAAATGAAGTCCTAATTCGTGTCAAGAAATTTATTTCCAATTACCAATGTGCCAAGCACATAAGGTTTTTAGAAATATTATTACGCTCCCACTTACTTTCTTGAATTACAAGCATCTTCGTTACCCATTGATGAAGTCAAAACCCCTTTCACCATTTCATCAAAACACGAAGATTCCAACTCCATTTTGCTCTCTTCTGTCCATTGCTGGAACTCTGAAGTTTGCATACCTACTAGCATCCTCTGGATTGACAAATTACTTTGGACTGTATCATATACAAGTCCTAGCTTTCATTTCCATCAGATGGAAATCCTTTTATCATCCATGTTTCATATCTCATGATTGAAATATGTATTAATTGCTAGTTCAACCCGAACCGACTTTAAGCATCGCTACGATGAAAACAACCTCATCGTAGCCAACTCTTGAACTTGTTATTTCAACAAGTCGAGCTTTATGGATAAAACATTTTTATCCATATCAGTTTTAAGTTCCATAAATATTCGTTAGACTCTAAGTCTTCCGAAAGGTGTATCAAGGTTTTAATCTTGAATCACTTATATGGAAACTAACTTGGGTTGTATTGGCATTTAGCCAATTCCGGAGTCAGGGCCCATCAACGCTTCCTTGTGTATCGTAGGTATAATGTTGTCTAACAACAATATCTCGTTTGCGCACCTGAGAGGTTTGCACGAGCCTTGCCTACGTGGTTCAGCTGCAAGTTCGACCGAAGTTCATACATTTTATTGTAGAGACTTCTATATCAGTCGCAGTAGGAAACTCTGGAATTTCTTCCAAGGTCTCTTTCCTTTGGTCTGATGAAGATACTGTTTATCTCGTCGAGTTGCACTATTCTCCCACTCACCTTTTAGAAAGAACCATTCTCTTTAAAAGCACACCGTTTCGCGGCAAAACTATTTGCCTCGGTATAGTGATGGAGGAATACCCAACATTTCGGTATAACCTACAAAGTAGCACTTGTCTGATTTGGAATAGGTTTGTAACCTTTTACACAAGCCCCATATTCCAAATGTTAAGAAAAGATATAACATGGTTGGGCGTACCATACCATGGCTTCATTTCAACAGACCCGATGTAGCTCTTTTCAGTGTAAAAGCTGCAGTCTCTAAAGCATCACTTTAAAAGGGATAATGGCAAATTTATTTATGTCATCTTTGACCTTACCATGTCATAAATGGTTTGATTACATCTCCACGGACTTTCCACTTGCAGTGGTGTTCCGGGAGGTGCAAGTTTATGAAACCCCTTTCACAACTCATCAGACATTCGCTAAACATGTAACTCAAATATTCCTTTGTGCAATCAAATTGCAGAAACATAATTTTCTTGTTACAATAACTTCTACTTCATTTTTGAGAACCTTTCGAATGATTTCAAAAGATCCAGACTTACGTCTCATCAAGTAAATATCCATATATCTACTTGAGTCATTTCTGAAGATAAATAAATCCACCACTAACAACACTTATCGGACTACACACATCAAATGTATGATCACTAATAAGTTTGTTGTTCGTTGCTTATGGCCTGTGAACAGTATTTTAGTCACTTCACTTTTCGGAGGAAAGTTGCAAGTGTCAGATGATTCAAAATCAAAAAGACTTCAAAATCCATCATAATGGAATTTTCCATGCGGGTTTCTCCAATGTGACCAAATGTTGTGCCACACTTGTGTGGTATTCTTTTAGTCTTGCGACATTTAGCGTCAGTGTTATGGATGTATCATATTACCCTCAATATTCATAACATACGTCCCATCGATGATGGAAGTATGGCCCTTATGTTATTCATAATACTTAACAACAATTGTTCTTTTTATGAACAACTCTTTTGCAACAAACATTGTGCAATGGGCTAGGGTGTATGAAACTCTAAAATGAATTATGAAAGTAAACCCAGAGGTATTGTATTATTATCAATATTCATAACATACATCTCATTCATAATGAAAGTATGGCCCTGGTGTTATTCATAACATCGAACATAAAAAGTTCTCTTATGAACAACCTTCTTGCAAGATGCCTTATGAAATGGGATAGAGTTTGTAAAACTCTAAATGAATTATGAAAATAAATACAGACGGCAATACACCGATGGAAGGTATAGTAACATTTACTATGTTCCCTGTGTATACCTTAACCTCATTTCTAGCTAGTCTTTCAGGCCATAGTAGTTCTTACATCGAGTTGCAACAGAATGCAATCGAGCGGGCATTTTTGTGATGAACTCACAATACCCAAGAATTAGTGATTAACATGTTTAACCATAATTCGCAAGAACTATATCTTTGACCAGCCTTCTATACATCAAAAACTTGTATGACATTCATACATGAGCTGGATATTCCAGTCTTCTTTCCTTTTGCCTTTATACTTCTAGAGTTTAACTTTTAGTATTTCTCCTACTCTCAGAAGAAGCACCCAACTTAAGAGTGGCATTAGCCCCGGACTTCCTAGGCGTGTAAGTCATACTAACACGCTTTGGACACTTCCTTTCTCTTTAAGTTGTTGTTTTATTCACCTTTCATTATATGACAGGCGTTCTTCTAGATCCCTTTCCCAACAGTCAAATGCATAGTAAACACTTTTACTAATACTTGCAAACAAACATTGCTTTGTTTGTATCTCAAAATAATTTTCAGTTCCATGAATATCATATAACTATCCCAACTTTCGAAGTTTGGGTTTCATGGAAGCAAACATATTCCACTTGACCGTAACAGAATTCTAGCTTTTGGATCAAAGGACGAGAGTCACATGATCTATAGCATTAGCGGGAGGATACGGAAAGCATGCGATAGGACAAAGTCCTTCTCGGCACTTTTGAGGACAATCCTCATATTACGGTACCAATCGTAAAGTTTTAACTAGATATTTAACAGCTATTCAATTTTAACAGGGAAGGTGGAAACGCGAGCCATTATTCTACAACTATTTTGCATATAACACTTAGACAATGTTCATAATTAATTGCACTAAGAATTAAACATGTTAATTCAACAGTGCGCTCCCACTCAAATCAATATCTCTCAAAATTGATTGTGAGTGATACAAGACCCACATTTCAATTGTTCGCCATTGGTGTAACACCACTGATGACGAAAAATCTCAACCGGTAGGCCAACTTGCCAATCACATCTCTATGTGACTCTTGTTCATCTTTCGATGCGTGTGTTCCGAGCTCATGACGGTCATGCCTGAACGTCAAGACAACCAAGTGATCTCGCTGCGAGGTCTCAACTCCCCACCTCACACTTCTCTAATCGTTCGTACCCGTGTGACACGGCGCACCCCGAAAAGATAGGTGTCGTGACAGTGCTACACTTGGGAGAACACTAACTACTTGGTATTTTAAGTGAGAGATCACCCTAATAAAAGCGACTACCGCGCAATAAAGAAGGGTGCATCATAAGGGATAAACATCTCAGGCAATTCATAATAGCATGATATGGTATAGCCCTTTCTGACGGAGAAGTCTTTCATTTCTTCGTCTTCGGCATTCGCGTCGGTGTTCACTTTCGCGAAGATTGCCACCACCTTGTCGATGCACCAGACAATATTGCTATCTCTATAGCTAACAAAATAATGCATTACAACAAGGTTGACACGCAGGTCATTAAAGTGCAATCATATGGCTCCAACCATCATGCCGAATCATGACACGCAGGTCATGTTAATCAAATTACATCATATAGTCATCTCATACATAATCGAATTAGTATGAGCACTGCTATACCACATCATATGCACATCCTGCAAAACTAAGTTAGACGCCTCTAATCGGTTTATGCAAAATTTTATTTTACGTGGCTTCTAAGGTTTTGACTTAAACCGCAGCTACCAACGTTTTATCATCAAGTATGATTATTCAGGTTGCTAGATTAACATCTCGGGGTCTATGAAACATGGGATAATTAAATCTCGAGCCCCATACTAAACTTCGTCATACGCATGACCCCCGTGCAGATCATATCTGCAATGCCCTTTCATCTGCGAATTTCATCTTTCTTTTGACTACGGCAGAACCCAAAGAACTGATAGCACTTCCATGATCAATCATGATCACGGATTGCCAGAACTTTGTCAAATTCCACCATGCTGTCTCGAGATTGAGCAAACGCAAATTCTAGGGAAGCAACAAGAACCTCGGGTAACAGATTTCATCTGTCACCCGCATAAATAATTTTCAGCAATAGATCTCATCTACTACCTAATTATATTATGCAATACCCATACATCTCCATGTATTCTAGATCGGAACCTGCATCGACGCATAGCACGACTCTTGATGCCACTGTAGGGTAACGCGACAGAAAACAAAAATTTTCCGACCTACGCACCAGCCCAGGACCACTATGGAGACTGCATACATGGTTTGATCTTTTTCGTTACCGACTCGTAGCGCAGCGGGAAGTAGAGTCGATGACGATCGGCGGTGCAGATCCCCGCATCTAGGATTTACAACCTCCCAACCGCGAGGATGTATACCCTCATCTGCACCTCAGACAGCCCTCTGGGAGGCGGTCGAACAGCCCCCGGACGGTGTCGCGGACAGCCCTTCGGGAGGACCTTCGAAACTCGAACGGTCACTCGGACAGCCCTTCGGGAGGACCTTCGAAACTCGGACGGTCACACGGACAGCCCTTCGGGAGGCACTCACGAACTAAGACCGAAACTACGATCTCTCTACAGAGTTTCACATATACAGTGTCATCTATCCGGCAGGGCTTCGCCGTCCAGAACTAGTTCCTGCCGGAACCCAGACAGCCTTACGGCTCTACGAAACTCTTTCGTGGGAGGGAGAGAAGAAGCCAGATAATGCATGGCATGTGTATGAGAGCAAGGGATGAGTGTGGAGGGCTGCCCCTCCACCTCTATTTATAGGAAATCCCAAGGGGGTAGGGTAGTTTCACAAAAAACCCAAAATGCACATGAATGAAGTCCTTCCACAAGGACCTAGGAGTGAAACCAAGGAACAAGAGGGTCCCCAAGGGGGGATACCCCATGTGGCCGGCCACACCCCCATGAGGGGCCCAAAAAATGGCTCCTATCCATCCATGTCATCCCCAAGATCTTTTGGAGCAAAGCCCCAAAAGGTGGCTTTCCATAAAGTAACCATAAAGCTGATTTTCACTATTCACGACGACATTTTTCAGCGTCTGATCGAACTGAAAATATTTATGTGGGCTAAGAACATTTCCAGTACCCACTAAAATGATTTTCAACGCGTTCCGAAACAATTCCGGTTTTAGTGATTTTCATCTGCGAAACGCATCTGAAGTGGCTCCGGCAGCTCCGGAACATTTCCGGTTTTTATCTCAGAAAATTCCAAAAAGCTTCCAGAATGATTCTGGCATCCTCCAAGAATTATCAGGCATGTGCCGAAACCAATTTGACTTAATGGTGTATCCCGAAACAACTTTTCGGTATCATCGAAACTTATCCGATGACCTCTCTCTGCGGTACGATTCCGCTGTCCGAAACTTTTCGGTGTCCGAAACTTTTTCGGTGATTTTCTCTCAGACTCCCTGTCTAGTATTCAGCAGATAGATGACCCTTAAGCGTGTGACCCTATAGGTTTGGTGAAGTATAGACATGACCCGGAACCCCTTCCGATCAATGATCAACATCGGAGCCGTGGACACCCATATTGACCCCTATACCCACACGAATAAATATTCGAGTGAACTTCCAGTTGCCGTGTGCTATTCCTGTTGCTTCGCGATATGTTACAAATACCCGAGGTGAGACATGTTGGCATTCCCATGGATCAACAACTTGTCCACTATGCTAGTTACCTCGTTACCGGTATTGTTCTCTTTTCTCGTTATCGTGTTCCGGCATCCCCGTGATCAAATCACAAAGTGTCTGGCCAGACGATGATGGATACCGTAACACCGAGAGGGCCCAGAGATATCTCTCCATCGTCGGAGGAGCAAATCCCAATCTTGAGCTATCAAGTTACTTGACACACTTTTTCATGAACCGGTAAACCGCCGTAATAGCCACCCATTTACGGATGACGTTTAACAAACCCCAAAGTTCATGAAGCAAGCATGAAAGAAACTCGATACTCTCATGGTCTAAGGAATCATGCAAACGTTAACCATCTCTGTGTTATGTACCAATAAACTTGTGACGAATGAATCTCATAGCATAACATCATGCCGGGTCGATTCAACACAAATGTTCTCTTAACATTATGCCCTCAAGGTTGCTGACATAGACATGCCCATGATCAGGAAAACATAACCATCATGCAACACTTGAGCTAGTCTTAGAGGCCAGACTAGGAATACATTTTACCGTTTATTATTCCACACGTGCATATGAGTCTTCCTCCGAGCCTCGTGGTTATTGCAGACTCGAGAACCATAGCAGTTATAGCATGGAACATAAACATAATTATGAACTCGGAGATAAATAATATCATTTATTATTGCCTCTAGGGCATATCTCCTACAGGGAGGCCATTGGGCGGGCGGCGCCGATTGGGCTGCCTTGCAGATCCACGCTGGGGCGGGAAGGGTCGGCGCCGGCCTCGGTGACGGGTGATAGGCGGCTTCGCACCTGTGATGGAAATATGACCTAGAGGCAATAATAAAATGGTTATTGTTATATTTCCTTAATGATGATAAAAGTTTATTATTCATGCTAGAATTGTATTGACCGGAAACTTAAATACATGTGTGGATACAAACAAATACCGTGTCCCTAGTGAGCCTCTACTAGACTAGCTCGTTGATCAAAAGATGGTTAAGGTTTCCTAACCATAGACATGAGTTGTCATTTGATAACGGGATCACATCCTTAGGAGAATGATGTGATGGACAAGAACCATCCGTTAACTTAGCATATGATCGTTCAGTTTATTGCTACTGCTTTATTAATGTCAAATACAAGTTCCTTCGACCATGAGATCATGCAACTCCCGGATACCGGAGGAATGCCTTGTGTGCTATCTAACGTCACAACGTAACTGGATGATTATAAAGAAGCTCTACAAGTATGTCCGAAGGTGTCTGTTGAGTTGGCATGGATTGAGGTTGGGATTTGTCACTCCTAGTATCGGAGAGGTATCTCTGGGACCTCTCGGTAATAAACATCATAAGAAGCTTGCAAGCAAAGTGACTAAAGCGTTAGTTACGAGATGATGTATTACGGACGAGTAAAGAGACTTGCCAGTAACGAGATGGAATTACGTATGGAGATACCAACGATCGATTCCCGGGCAAGTAACATACCGACAGACAAAGGAAACTACGTATGTTGTCATAAAGGTTCGACCGATAAAGATCTTCGTGTAATATTTAGGAACCAATATCGGCATCCAGGTCCCGCTATTGGTCGTTGACCAGGGAAGCGTCTCGGTCATGTCTACATCATTCTCGAACCCGTAGGGTCCGCACGCTTAACGTTCGTTGACGATATAGTATTATATGAGTTATGTATGTTGGTGACCGGATGTTGTTCGGAGTCCCAGATGAGATCACAAACATGAGGAGGAGCACCGGAATGGTCCGGAGGTAAAGATTAATATAAAGTATGATATGGTTAGGCCAAGGGGTAAAGCCGACGGGGCTTTAGGTCGGTGCAAAAGGAGTTTTGCGGAGGCCAGGGGGTCAAACGCCGGAGAACCTGGCGTCTGGCCCTGGGCCAGACGCCAAGGACTGTGGCGTCTGGTCGTGGATGTCCGAGAAGGACTCGTCCTTGCGGGCAAAACTGATTTTGAGGATGCTCTTTCTCCAAGTTACGGCCCCAGGGCTCAACATATAAATAGAGGGGTAGGGCTAGCACCTAGAACACATCAAGATACACCAAGCCGTGTGCCGGCAACCCCGTCCCTCTAGTTTATCCTCTGTCATAGTTTCTGTTGTGCTTAGCGAAGCCCTGCTGAGATTCTTCTTCGCCAACACCGTTACCACGCCGTCGTGCTGCCAGAACTCATCTACTACTTCGCCCCTCTTGCTGGATCAAGAAGGCAAGCACGTCATCGAGCAAAACGTGTGCTGAACGCGGAAGTGTCGTATGTTCGTTACTTGATCGGGACAGATCGTGAAGGTTTATGACTACATCAACCGCGTTGATAAACGCTTCTGCTTAGCCATCTTTAAGGGTATGAAGATGCTCTCCCCCTCTTGTAGCTATGCATCTCCATGGATAGATCTTGCGTGTGCGTTGATTTTTTTCCATGCAACGTTTCCCAACAGTGGCATCCGATCCCGGTCTATGCATAGATGATATGCACGAGTAGAATACAAAGGAGTTGTGGGCGGTGATGGTCATAGTGCTTACCACTAACGTCTTATTTTGATTCGGCAGTATTGTGGGATGAAACGGCCCGGACCAACCTTACATGTCCATGTACATGAGACCGGTTCCACCGACTGACATGCAACTTCTTTTGCATAAAGGTGGCTGGCGGGTGTCTGTTTCTCCTACTTTAGTGTAATTTAATTCGACTACGGCGGGTCCTTGAAGAAGGTTAAAACAGCAAACTTGATAAATCACCGTTGTGGTTTTTGCGTAGGTAAGAACGGTTCTTGCTAGAAGCCCGTAGCAGCCACGTAAAACTTGCAGCAACAAAGTAGAGGACGTCTAACTTGGTAAAGACGTGATGTGATGTTATATACGTTGTTCTATGAGATGATCATGTTTTGTAATATCAACAACCGGCACGAGCCTTAGGGTTGTCGCTTAATTATTGTATGAAATGCAAGCTCCATGTAATTGCTTTACTTTATCACTATGCGTTAGCAATAGTTGTAGAAGCAATAGTTGGCGAGACGATCCCGATGCCATGATGGAGATCAAGGTGTCGAGCCGGTGACGATGGATATCATGACGATGCTTTGGAGATGGAGATCAAAAGCACAAGATGATGATGGCCATATCATGTCACATATTTTGATTGCATGTGATGTTTATCCTTTATGCATCTTATTCATCTTAGAACGACGGTAGCATTATAAGATGATCACTTCACTTAATTTCAAGATAAAAGTGTTCTCCCTGATTATGCACCGTTGACAAAGTTCATCGTTTCGAAGCACCACGTGATGATCGGGTGTGATAGACTCTATGTTCATATACAACGGGTGTAAGCCAGTTTTGCACACGCAGAATACTTGGGTTAAACTTGACGAGCCTAGCATGTACATACATGGTCTCGGAACACTGGAGACCGAAAGGTCGAACATGAGTCATATAGTAGATATGATCAACATAGAGATGTTCACCATTGATGACTACCCCATCTCACGTGATGATCGGACATGGGTTAGTTGATTTTGATCATGTATCACTCAAAAAACATGAGGGATGTTAATTTAAGTGGGAGTTCATTAGTAATTTGATAAACTGAACTTAAATTTATCATGAACTTAGTCTCAATAGTTTTTGCATATCTATGTTGTAGATCAATAGCTCGCAATATAGCTCCCTTATTTTTTGATATGTTCCTAGAGAAAACTAAGTTGAAAGATGATAGTAGCAATGATGCGGACTGGGTCCGTGATATGAGGATTCTCCTCATTGCTGCACAGTAGAATTATGTCCTTGATGCACCGCTAGGTGACAGACCTATTGCAGGAACAGATGCAGACGTTATTAACGTTTGGCAAGCTTGATATGATGACTACTTAATTTTTTAGTGCGCCATGCTTTACAACTTAGAACCGGAACTTCAAAAACGTTTTGAACGCCATGGATCATATGAGATGTTCCAAGAGCTGAAATTGGTACTTCAGACTCATGCCCGTGTCGAGAGGTATGAGACCTCTGACAAGTACTTTGCCTACAAGATGGAGCAGAATAGCTCAGCCAGTGAGCATGTGCTTAGAACATCTGGGTGCTACAATCGCTTGAATCAAGTGGGAGTTAATCTTCCAGATAAGATAGTGATTGACACAGTTCTCTAGACACTATCACCAAGCTACTAGAACTTCGTGATAAACTATAATATGCAAGGGATAACGAAAACGATCCCGAGCTCTTCGCGATGCTGAAATTGGTGAAGGTAGATATCAAGAAAGAGCATAAAGTGTTGATGGTTAACAAGACCACTAGTTTCAAGAAAAAGGGCAAAGGGAAAGAAAGGGAACTTCAAGAAGAATGGCAAGAAAGTTGCCACTCCCGTGAAGAAGCCCAATGCTGGACCTAAGCCTGAAACTTAGTGCTTCTATTGCAAAGGGAATGATCACTAGAAGCGGAACTGCCCCAAATACTTGGCGGATAAGAAGGATGGCAAAGTGAACAAAGGTATATTTGATATACATGTTATTGATGTGTACCTTGCTAGTATTCGTAGTAGCCCCTAGGTATTTGATATTGGTTTAGTTGCTAAGATTAGTAACTCGAAACAGGAGTTTTAAAATAAAGAGAGACTAGTTAAGGGCCAGGTGACGATGTGTGTTGGAAGTGATTCCAAGGTTGATACGATCACCATCGCACACTCCCTCTACCTCTGTGATTAGTGTTAAGACTAGATAAATGTTATTTAGTGCTTGTGTTGAGCATGAACAAGATTAGATCATGTTTGTTGCAATACGGTTATTCATTTAAGTCAGAGAATAATTGTTGTTCTGTTTACATGAATAAAACCTTCTATGATCATACGCTCAATGCAAATGGTTTATTGAATCTCGATCGTAGTGATACACATATTCATAATATTGATGCCAAAAAGATGCAAAGTTGATAATGATAGTGCAACATACTTCTGGCACTACCGCTTAGGTCATATTGGTGTAAAGCGCATGAAGAAACTCCATGCAGATGGACTTTTGGAATCAATTGATTATGAATCATTTGATACTTGCGAACCATCCCTCATGGGCAAGATGACAAAAACTCCGTTCTTCAAAACAATGTAGCTAGCTAATAACTTATTGAAAATAATACATACTGATGTGTGCAGTCCGATGAGTGTTGAAGCACGCGGCGGGTATCGTTATTTTCTGACTTTCACAGATGATTTGAGTAGGTATGGGTATATCTATTTGATGAAACACAAGTCTGAAACATTTGAAAAGTTCAAAGAATTTCAGAGTGAAGTGGATAATCATCGTAAGAAGAAAATAAAGTTTCTACGATCTGATCGCGGAGGCGAATATTTGAGTTACGATTTTGGCCTTCATTTAAAACAATGTGGAATTGTTTCACAACTCATGCCACCTGGAACACCACATCGTAATGGTGTCTCCGAACGTCGTAACCGTACTTTATTAGATATGGTGCGTTCTACGATGTCTCTTACGGATTTACCACTATCATTTTTGGGGATATGCATTAGAGACAGCCGCATTCACGTTAAATAGGGCACCGTCTAAATCCATTGAGACGACACCGTATGAACTATGGTTTGGCAAGAAACCTAAGCTGTCGTTTCTTAAAGTTTGGCGATGCGACACTTACGTCAAGAGGCTTCAGCCCGATAAGCTTGAACCCAAATCAGAGAAGTGCGTCTTCATAGGATACCCTAAGGAAACTATTGGGTACACCTTCTACCACAGATCCGAAGGCCATATCTTTGTTGCCAAGAATGGATCCTTTCTAGAGAAGGAATTTCTTTCGAAAGAAGTTAGTGGGAGGAAAGTGAAACTTGATGAGGTAATTGTACCTTCTCTCGAATTGGAAAGTAGCACATCACAGAAAACCGTTCCCGTGATGCCTACACCAACTAGAGAGGAAGCAAATGATAATGATCATGAAACTTCAGATCAGGTTACTACTGAACCTCGTAGGTCAACCAGAGCACGATCCGCACCAGAGTGGTACGGTAATCCTGTCCTGGAAGTTATGTTATTAGACCATGGTGAACCTACGAACTATGAAGAAGCTATGATGAGGCCAGATTCCGATAAATGGCTCGAGGCCATGAAATCTGAGATAGGATCCATGTATAAGAACAAAGTATGGACTTTGGTGGACTTGCCCGATGATCGTCAAGCCATTGAGAATAAATGGATCTTCAAGAAGAAGACAGACGCTGATGGTAATGTCACTAGCTACAAAGCTAGACTTGTCGCAAAATGTTTTCAAGAAGTTCAAGAGGTTGACTATGATGAGACTTTCTCACCCATAGCGATGCTTAAGTCAGTCCGAATCATGTTAGCAATTGCCGCATTTTATAATTATGAAATCTGGCAAATGGATGTCAAAACTGCATTCCTTAATGGATTTCTTAAAGAAGAGTTGTTTATGATGCAACCAAAAGGTTTTGTCAATCCTAAAGGTGCTAACAAAGTGTGCAAGCTCCAGCGATCCATTTATGGACTGGTGCAAGCATCTCAGAGTTGGAATATACGCTTTGATGAGGTGATCAAAGCATATGGTTTTATACAGACTTACTGTGAAGTATGTATTTGCAAGAAAGTGAGTGGGAGCTCTATAGCATTTTTGATATTATATGTGGATGAAATATTGTTGATTGGAAATGATATAGAATTTCTGGATAGCACAAAAGGATACTTGAATAAGTATTTTTCATTAAAAGACCTCGGTGAAGCTGCTTATATATTGGGAATCAAGATCTATAGGGATAGATCGAGACACTGAATAGGACTTTCACGAAGCACATACCTTGGAAAAGTTTTAAAAAAGTTCAAAATAGATCAGTCAAAGAAAGGTTTCTTGCCTATGTTGCAACGTGTGAAGTTGAGTAAAGACTCAAAACCCGACCACGGCAGAAGATAGAGAGAATGAAAGTTATTCCCAATGCCTCAGCCATAGATTCTATAAAGTATGCCAGGCTAAGTTATTCCCAATGCCTCAGCCATAGATTCTATAAAGTATGCCAGGTTGTGTACCAGACCTGTTGTGTACCTTGCCATGAGTTTGGCAAGGGGGTACAATAGTGATCCAGGAGTAAGATCACTGGACAGCGGTCAAAATTATCATTACTTACCTAAGTGGACTAAGGAGATATTTCTCGGTTATGGAGGTGATAAAGAGTTCGTCGTAAAGGGTACGTCAATGCCAGTTTTGACACCGATCCAGATGACTCTAAGTCTCGATCTGGATACATATTGAAAGTGGGAGCAATTAGCTAGAGTAGCTCCATGCACAGCATTGTAGACATAGAAATTTGCAAAATACATATAGCTCTAAATATTGTAGACCCATTGACTAAACTTCTCTCACAAGCAAAACATGATCACACCTTAGTACTCTTTGGGTGTTAATCACAAGGCGATGTGAACTAGATTATTGACTCTAGTAAACTCATTGGGTGTTGGTCACATGGCGATGAGAACTATGAGACTTAATCACATGTCGATGTATACTAGATTATTGACTCTAGTGCAAGTGGAAGGATGATGGAAATATGCCCTAGAGGGAATAATAAAATGGTTATTCTTATATTTCCTTAGTCATGATAAAAGTTTATTATTCATGCTAGAATTGTATTGACCGGAAACTTAAATACATGTGTGGATACATAAACAAATACCATGTCCCTAGTGTGCCTCTACTAGACTAGCTCGTTGATCAAAAGATGGTTAAGGTTTCCTAACCATAGACATGAGTTGTCATTTGATAACGGGAATACATTATTAGGAGAATGATGTGATCGACAAGATCGATCCGTTAGCTTAGCCTATGATCGTTCAGTTTATTGCTACTGCTTTCTTAATGTCAAATACATGTCCCTTCGACCATGAGATCATGCAACCCCCGGATACCGGAGGAATGACTTGTGTGCTATCAAACATCACAACGTAATTGGGTGATTATAAAGATCCTCTACAGGTATCTCGGAAGGTGTCTGTTGAGTTGGCATAGATCGAGATTGGGATTTGTCACTCCGAGTATCGGAGAGGTATCTCTGGGCCCTCTCGGTAATACACATCATAAGAAGCTTGCAAGCAAAGTTACTATAGCGTTAGTTACGATACGATGTATTACGGAACGAGTAAAGAGACTTGCCGGTAACGAGATTGAACTACGTAAGGAGATACCGATGATCAAATCTCGGGCAAGTAACATACCGACAAACAAAGGGAACTACGTATGTTTTCACAAAGGTTCGACTGATAAAGATCTTCGTGGAATATGTAGGAACCAATATGGGCACCCAGGTCCCGCTATTGGTTATTGACCAGAGAAGCGTCTCGGTCATGTCTACACCATTCTCGAAGCCGTAGGGTCCGCACGCTTAACATTCGTTGACCATATAATATTATATGAGTTATGTATGTTGGTGACCGAATGTTCGGAGTCCCGGATGAGTTCACGGACATGACGAGGAGCTCCAGAATGGTCTAGAGGTAAAGATTGATATATAGAATGATTTGGTTAGGCCAAGGGATAAAGCCCACGGGGCTTTTGGTCGGTGGAAAAGAATTTTTGCGGAGGCCAGGGGGGCAACTGCCGGAGACCCTGGCGTCTGGCCCTGGGCCAGACTCCGAGGCCCATGGCGTCTGGACCAGACGCCAAGGACTGTGGCGCCTGGTCCTGGAAGTCCGAAAAGGACTCTTCCTTGCGGGAAAAACCGATTTTGAGGAGGCTCTTTCTCCAAATTACGACCCAGGGCTCAACATATAAATATAGGGGCATGCCTAGCACCTGGAACACATCAAGATACACCAAGCCGTGTGCCGGCAACCCCATCCTTCTAGTTTATCCTCCGTCATAGTCTCCGTTGTGCTTACCAGAGCCCTGCGGAGATTGTTCTTCACCAACACCGTCACCATGCCGTCGTGCTGCCGGAACTCATCTACTACTTTGCCCCTCTTGCTGGATCAAGAAGGCGAGGACGTCATCGAGCTAAACGTGTGCTGAACGTGGAGGTGCCGTACGCTCGGTACTTGATCGGGACATATTGTGAAGGTGTATGACTACATCAACCGCGTTGATAAACGCTTCCGCTTAACGATCTTCATGGGTATGAAGATGCTCTCCCCCTCTTGTAGCTATGCATCTCCATGGATAGATCTTGCGTGTGCGTAGAAATTTTTTGTTTTCCATGCCACGTTCCCCAACAACCTGAACTAAAGCAGCTTCCTCTATCGACCCGCGAGCGCTCCAGGGCGATTCGGAGCGCAACCTCGTCCTCGTCTCCGGAGTTGTCGTCGTAGTCGCTGCAGGTGTTGGACATGGTCGCCGGCGCTCGGGATTGGACAGATTGGCGAAAGTTGAGCGGAGCGGAGTGAAGTGAGCCAAGCATTTGCTCTGGATGGGGATTTTGTGGGCTCAGAGTGGGCCAGAGGTGGTCCGGGTGGATGTGGCGGACACGCTCGGGTGGCCTCATATCCTCTCTAGATTTGGGCTGGATAAGAGGTGTGCCGGTCAACCCGGGCGTTTGAGGCCGGTTTGGGGTGCCCAGTTGGGTTGCATTTTTATGAAAGGTCCGTCAGGGCATTTGAGGTGGGTTCTCGGCTGTAGATGCTCTTAGAGCATCTCCAATAGATGATGTGGATGAAAAATAACTAACTTTTACATCTCCGAGCCACAAAACCCCGCCTCCAACAGATGTTGTAGATGCAAAAAAAATTACATCTCCACCTCTCGGAGATGTAAAATACAACACCTCGAGATGCAAATACACATCTCCACCTCCAGGAGATGTAAAAACGGCTGCCGCGGGCCAACCACCAACTGCCTATCATTTCCTTTCCCTTCTTCCTCTCTCCGTCCGCCGCACAGCAGCCGACGCCCCGATTCACTCGCAGCACTACCGCCGCCGCCCGCCCGCGCCACCTTCGGCCGTCAACCGCCGCCGCCGCCCCTCCGCCGTTGCTCCGCCACTGCTCTGCCTTGAATCGCTCCCCCGATTCACGCCGCCGCTGCCCCGATTCACCACACCCATCGTTTCCGCCATCATCGCAGCCACTACCCGACCGCCAAGAACCCGCCAAGCCACTACCGCATTGCCGCTCCGCCCCGCAAGCCGCGAATCGGATGTATTTTCCGATGCTCCACCGCAGTTTCCGCCGTCGCTGCAGCCACTATCCGATCGCCAAGCACCGCCGCTCCTCCCACACACTACGAGTCGACCATACTTTCTGCCTCTCCACCACCGCCGCCTAGTTCATCCCCGCTGCTTTTTCCGCCGTCATCGCTGCTCATCCGTCACCGCCAAGCCACCGCCCAGGACCTACACCACCGCCGCCCCGCCGCACAACTTTTTCCCTGCGGCCGCCACCCCGATTCTAGTCTTTCCATCTCCATTTGCATCATCTATTGGAGTTGCACTTTTACATTACCAATTTACATCATTTGTTGTAGTTGTCTCTTTTTTGGAGATGTAAAATGCATTTTTTGAAGATGTAAATTTTTACATCTCTTGTTTTACATCTGCAAATTTGCATCTTCTATTGGAGATGCTCTTAGATTGGTGATGCATTATAGCATTCTTTTAGACCCAACCCACGGCTACATAATTATCTCTCACAACACCCCGTCCAGGTCTGGATGACCATCCTCCAAGGCACAGTGGTTAGAAATTCTGCGGCTGTGGTGACCAAACCCTTCGGATCTGGCGACAACGATGACTATCGGGCATGGCCTCGAAACACCACCATCCAACATCTCACTATACTGGTTGATGTCATGGTTCACTTAGGTGGCTACAAGGACCGACATCCTTGGCGATCTTGCGTTTTTTGCCGTACAACAACTCTGAAAGCACAACCATGGCATTGGCGGGAGCAGTTTAGAGGAATTTAGTGAAAACTATTGAATGATTAGGAAATCAATGGATATTGTGAATGTAATATTTGTGATTGAAGTCTGGAACATGACTAAAATTGGATTAAATTTTTTTAAAATATATTGGAGCCGATAAAAGTTTCTTGAAAACTTGTAAGTTCATTGAAATATTTAGGAATGATGTATAGCGCTTGTCATAAATTGGTTTCACTTAAATTTGTGTGAATGCTGTCTACAACATTTATCAAGATGGTTGTGTTATTATGAATATGTTTCAAAATAAATATTTACAAAAAGTTGAGTGCTTATGTTTTTCAAAATCGGTATCTTTTTTTGAAATTTGTTTTTTTGTTTTAAATTATGTGACCATCCCAAATTTTATTATAATGTGTGTGGATCCCGAGAAATGTAGAGATTACATTGCAGCGAGAATTATTTTTCTTTTTTTTTGAAAAGGAGGATAACCCCTGGCCTTTGCATCAAGCGATGCACATGGCCATATTTATTATAGATATCTCTTTATTATATTATTCAACATAGCCTTACAAAATAAATACACAACTCAACCCAAAGCCACCTTCTTAGTGTATAGTGTCGCCCTACCTATGACCATGACGATGTGGCCTGACCTCCTGTCATCACACACCAAGTAACCCGGGGCCTCACCAAGCCGTCCGCCGGCTAGTCGGGAGCAACAACCGGTCTAGCAGACCAGCGCGCGCGCCGCATATGCCCCCGCCATCTTCCGTCGTCCCATGTTCAGGAGTAATCAATGGATTGAACTGGTTAGACCCTTCAGACGGCGCCATCATGACGCCGGTTGGCGCCACCCTCTGAGAACATACAATCTGAATTTCATAGAAACCGCAGATGGGATATGCTTTACAGGCACATACCATGCACGGTAGAATTTTGTTTTCCTACCTAGTACTCTCGTTGGACTTTAATTAATTGACACATCCTTCTTGTTAGCAGTTGACCTTCATGTTTGAAGAGTACTGATCGTGTCCGACTGCCTCCTGGTGCTAATCAACTTATACAGTGGGGAAGGGAGATGGGTGGGTTGGGGTTCTGCACACTTTGGGTTTCTTTCTGGTGCTGAAGTTTGTTGATATTTAGGGAGTTTGCTTTGCTTTTTTATGCTGTCATTGAGCTGGTATTAGAGCTTGTGACCACTTCCTTCGTAAGTCTGTGGTGTTGCATGCTGGCCTGGGCATGATGCTCATCTCTTTATTGATGGTGGCCATCCTTGTGATGGTTCCTTAACGCTGATGCTACGTGTACAACACTGACGTTAATTGGAGGCATTTCGCTAAGAGCATTCTCTAAATGCCTCAAAAATCCTTTCTAAGATGGCACTTGGAGAGTTCGCCTCAAAATCTTCTCCGTCTTGAGGCGTTCTCTAAATGCTACTGGGGCATTTCTTCAAAACGCCTCAAAATGGAGTAGCATTAAAGGCTTTCTTCAAATTCGCTTTAAGACTGGAGTAGTTTCGCAGGATTTTCTCCACAATTCCTCAAAACCGAGAAGCTTTGAACGGGTTCTATGAAATTGCCTCGTAAAGTATACTTTCCCTATGTAGACGTGAAGTTTGTGTAGTCTATCTAATCCACTGCACGAGCTTATTAAAAGCAAGTATAATAGTCGGCTAAAAGCCTGCTTACATGGCACTTTTGCCTACATGGAAAAGAGAAACAAGAAAAAAGTAATGGAGTGGCTAACATGGAAGAACCAACATCTACAAGAGTTCCTAGATAAAAGCTTTTAATGACAGGAAAGAGATAAAGAGAAAGTAAAAACAAAATTACACTTGTAGCCAACCTTATAGCCAACTATTGTACGAGTAATTAATAGTGCTAACTCTTGATGACATGTCATGTTTATATAGCCAGCTGCTGACTATATGTATGTACTTAAATTGAATGTCTCGAGTTCGATCTGCCACACCACCACACTGGCGAGCAAACGCCTCCAAAGATTTGTGCAGGCGACTCGGGATAACATCGAGGCTGTCATTCAGTGTCGCAATTTTGTCTAGCGTTTTGCAGGAATGCCTCGTTATCCTAATGTTGGCATTCTGTGAACCTTTGGAGGCCTTTTTTTTAGCTCCTTTGAATAACTATCGTTTTGTACTGTTAAGTACATTTTTTAATGGCAATGACCCCTTCAGAGGTCATGCCAATATTGACTTATGGGATCGAATGTGAGGATTCACAAGGAATTTTTAACTGGTTTTATGCACGAGTTTGACTTCAACCTGTTATGTGCGCACTACGATGATGGAAGCGATAGGCATCCAATAAGAACTATTCACTCATCAACCTGTTATGCTCGAGTTCCATGCGCTAGGGCACACCTATGAGATCCATGATCGGCCATGAAGTGTGATGCAGATAGGCAGCCAACCAAATTTAATTATGGCACGCGAGAAGGCCAGCAACAATGTACATGCATGAGGGGCATATTCTCAACCTATGGTATCAGCTGGTGGATCAAAAAATTTAGTCTCAATGTGAGTATAATTTTCGTACATACTGCGTTGACAACACGGAGCTAACTTACCCCATTTACTGTGTTTTGGAGCACACAACTGAGCTCAGGGTCAATGCATTTTTACTCTGAAAACTCTGTTTACTTGTCATCGAAACCGTTGCGATGCACAATCTAGTATTAAAAAATAAGTTGCATATTAACCAACAAACATTAGAAAAAACACATGACGATTTTGAAGTATATTTTAAGAACATACAGATTGTTTTCATTTGAGATAAATGCATGTTCCATTGGTTATTTCCTTTATGACCAATTATGTGTTGTAAGTTTCTCTTAACTATGAACATAAAATTCAAAATACACAAAAGATACAGTTCCTGAAAGAGATAATTTCATAATACAACCTCGAACTACCATCAAAATCTAACATGCAACCCGAACTATGAAACTTTCTAGTTTGCAACCAACAACTTTTAGAACTAAACGAGAAACAACCGTTGAATGGTTTTGGACTGTTTTTGTCAGGTCAACAGCCCAGTCAGCATCCAGTCTCCGGCCACATCACCGCTGACCCACTTAACCCTGTAATTTGAATATTTTTTGTTCCAATTTTTTTTTCCAAAAAAACTTGTTGAAATTTTCCTAGATTGAATATAATGGGACTGTGAACTTTTGAGTATTTTCTAAATGTTTCTGGAAACATTCATTCTTTGGCCAAATTTTGACCAAAAGTGGCTCTGGATTTGTATTTTCATTCTAACTTGTTTATCTACTTGGCAAAATTTGTGGAAACTTTCTTAGATTTAAAAGGGCAGTGTGGATTTTTTACAGTTGTTACAAAATTTTCTGGAAACTTTCCTTTTTAGCAAAATTTTGACCCAAAATGGCTCTGAATATGAATTTTGTTCGAGTTTTGCTTCTGTCCAGCAGAACTTGTTGAAACTTTCCTAGATTGAATATAAATGTATTGTGGATTTTTTAGAATTTTTTTAAACTTTCTAGGCACTTTTATTTTTTGGCGAAATTTGGGGTTAAGTGTGTCAGGGGTGATGTGGCGGCCGACTGGACACTGACTGGGTTGTTAACCAGTCAAAAACCGGTCTAGGGTTGTTTTGAAAGTTTGAGGTTGTAAACTAGACGGTTTTCGAGTTTGGGGTTGTATGTTAGACTTTGCTAGTAGCTCGAGGTTGTAATATGGACTTCTCTCCAAGAGAAAATAAAAATGAGTTCTGCTCAATTAAAAAATAAATGTAACTCGCGACTGTCTCCAAACCATTCAAAAAAAGACAAATGGACAAAACGTCGGACTGTGTAATATCGTGTTCGGAGTTATAATACCACACCACTGTGGTATCATCTTCCTCGTCTCCCATGCCCTATTCTTCCTCGTCGGAGTCCGGAACCTTCATGGTGCCGGTGGATGTGAGATTGATGATGGATCCATCTTGGTTGGAGCCGTCGACGTCCACCATGATACAGTTGCAGCGCCCGTGGTGGCCATGCACCATACCGGGCACCGGAGGATGCGACTCTACCTCACCAACGTCCGCCGCCGCCTCCCGCGCCCGCTGCCTCGCACGATGGGCCCGCTGCGACATCTTGGCGCGCCCATACATTCACCTTTGCCTTGGCGTGCCAACTAAGGAATTGTGCATCCGCTAGCGTATTTGGACGCCAGACAGACAACACCGCCTCTGGTGAGGCAGCAGCGACACAACTCACGCCGGATCCATGCGCCATATGGGCGACGCAATGGATTCCCGACAAAAGGAGTGCGAGCGCTGCCGTCGAGCGGCCTCCTCCCGGGAGCGGCGGAGCGCAAGGAGGACGATTATCTCCTCCTCGAGGCCGCGTGGGATGAGCCCGGGGGTCAATGGATCTGGAGGTCTAGGACTTGGATCTGTTGCCCGCCATGCCGGAGAGGGTAGGAGATTGTCGGATGGGAACTTGTGGGCGGAAGGAGTGGACGGGGGGAGGGGAGTGGAGTTGAATGCGGCTATGGTTTCGGTCGGAGTGTCGATAGTGTTCTTTTAATATGGGGTTGAGTGGGCCAGCGTGGGCCAGATCCGACGTGGCGCCGTGGCTAGGCGTTCCCATATTAGCCCCAAATTTGGGGTGCATATGAGGAGTGTCAGTCAGTCTGGGTGTTTACACTGACCTGACAGCACTCCGGGCGCTTGGGCAGGTATAGGGGGTCCGGTTGTAGCTGCTCTAATCCCTTATAAAGGAACGGTTAAGATAACGATTGTATGTTAGCTTATTTAGAACTTTCCTCTAAACCCTAACCCTTGCCTGTCAGTTATTATAAATATTACTCCATCTGCAAAGAAATATAAAATAATTTAGATCAAATTACAGGAGTCCAACAAAATTAGAGTTTTTATAGTAAATGATATATTAAATTCAAAGCACCGACATCACAACATCACATTGGCGCATCAGTTGCTGGTGCTTCAAGTATAATATGCGGTCAATAGCCGACATCTACTGATATTACACCGAGAACATTATTTGTACTGTATTTTATACTTACACCTAATAAGTCAAAGGATATTACTGTGCAGAGTAAATCCAAGGATAGATCACCTTATCCTGTGACATGTGCATTTAAAAATAATTTCGACAATGTGATCTATTACACCCTCCACAAAAAATAATGTTATCTACTCCCTCCGTCCAAAAATAAGTGTCTTAACTTTAGTACTATTTTATAATAAATCTAGTATAAAGTTGAAACACTTATTTTGGGACGGTGGAAGTGTTACTCAAAAAATTCAATGGACATGGACGAATAGTGAAGCAATTACCTTGTAAGCATCCAGTAAGCACTCCTCGGTTACCAACCCGTTTTTTTCTTTTGTTGAATACGCTTAGCAGCATAACATTTCATTGATAGATAGGAAAGAGAGAGTTTTCGTACAGGTGGCATCCTCATAGACGTACACGATCAGGCGTCTGGAAGGTTGCAGCAATGCGCAGGGGAAGGAGGATGCTCAGCCTCGTTATAAAAGATCAGGTTACATGCATGATGAAAGCTAAATCCTTGGCACCCACCTTGGTCCAGAGGCGAGCATCTTCCTTGATGGTTAGGACAATATCTTCGGTGGAAGGTTGGAGGCCGTCGAAGATGGCCGCTTTGCGATGCTTTTGGATGGCCCAGGCAATCAGTGCAACGATGGAGTTGAGTCCTTTACGCAGGCAACCCGGGGAGGTTTCATCTGCTAGAGACCACTAGGCGAAGAAGGTAGACCCATGAAAAAGAGCATGGTAGCAAGACATGGCCGAGCAGGTGCCGTTCGCCGTCCACCTCCAGGAGATGCGATCAGGCGTGCCGTTCCCCAACCCGTTATGCACGAGTTTCATGCTCCCACGCCTATGAGATCCATGACCATTAATTGTGATGGAGACTTGGAGAAGCAGGTAGCTGAATGGGACCCGGGACGACCTGCAACAACGCGCATGCATGCATGCACGTATGAGGGGATCAAAGCTCCACGAGAACCTTGCCCTGGCCGTAATCTTGGGCGTACTCACCAGCACCGAGAGCATCCATCTATGCGTTGTCTGGGAATGGATCGAGCCACTTCCAGCTAGCATTGACGGCGTGAGTGTTCCACCACGTGCTAAGTTCAACGTCCGATGAAATCGGTGCATCTACTCACTGACTAGCTGCTACTTGTACTACTAGTAACATTTAAGTTACTTCGGAAGAAATCCGGTGATCTACTCAGTGACAGATGCGCGTACTACAGCCTGCGCGGCAGCACACCAACGCGCTCAGGAAACAGCGCAGGTTCACTGAATATTGATGGCTCCACGAGTTTCATGTCAACCTGTCATGTGCGTAGTACAACGACGAAAGCGATAGGCTTCCAATAAGCACTGTTGCTCATCAACTTGTTATATATAATCGAGTTCCACGGGCGCACCGCTATGAGATCTATGACCATCAATTAGGATGCAGATGGGCAGGGCATATACTCGATCTATATGGTACCGAGTGGCAGATCAATTTGTCGCACAAAAAAAAAATGGCAGATCAATAATTTTAGTATCAATATAGAGTCTAAATTTTCATAAATACTTCGTTCACGAAAACATAATGCTAATTTAACCTGTATTTGTCAAGTTCTAGAGCACAAAATTGTGCCCCCAGTGAATGCATTTTATTGTTAAAACTTATTTTCCTACTACTCCCTCTGTTCCTAAATATAAGACTTTCTAAATATTTCAATACAGACTACATACAGAGCAAACTGAGCGAACCTACACTCTAAAATGCATCTATATACATCCGTATATAATCCGTATTGAATCTGTAAAAGGTCTTATATTTAAAAACGGAGGGAGTACTGGTTATCTAGTGGTTGTTTGGTGGTCCAAAAACATCAAAGTAATTTTTATTATCTGACATACTTTGTACTTCCAGTAATTTTTTATAATATATCTAGGGTACTTCGAAGAAAAGAAACCGCAAATGCTGAAGCTAATAATTAAGAAAATTAGCAAATTGACTTGGAAACATTAGAAAAACACAAAATACATGTAGATCGATTTTGTAGTTATCCATATGAGCCTAAATACATATTCCTTTGGTTAGTTTCCTCATGAGCAGTTATGTGTTGTAACTTTCCAAAAAAAGCAAAACATACAGCTAGAGAGAGTAAAGAGTTACGCAATTCTTCAAAAGTAGTTGTAAATCTTGTGATTGTCTCTAAACCATGGGAAATAAATGCAAATCGACAAGACAACGGACCGTGTAGTATCGTATTTGGAGCTACAACTTCGCACTTCAGATGGATCATCTCTTATTTGGCTAAAACTAATAACAGTCACATATTTGGTGTAGGCCAAATATCTTCAGCTAAGCTTTTTCATTTGTACAAATATTATCCTAAAATATAATATAATTTCTTGATTTCCTAATACATACAAGCTTGTAATTCATGTTAGTGGAAAATGATCCAGAAGAATTAGCCCACCAAAGATGAGGCATCCATGATACGATATCAACCCATTCAACAGCCCTCGGAAAAAAAAACCCATTCAACAGGACGTGTTAGCTCTCTTTGAAACTTTAAATTACATTGCGCTCAGATGGTTAGGTTCCTTGTGATGGAACCAACTCACTATGGTTCAAATCCTATACATGGCACCCGTGGTGGGATTTTACTGTATTTATTTCACGCACTCCGGCGATGTGTGTTGAATGAGAGGAGACATCCCCGTCGACAGCGAACGCGTCTATGGCAACTTTGTCAATCTCAGGATGTTGTGTCAACTTAGTATCTATGAGCTGCTCGTAGAGGTAGGATTTGTGTGCATCCGTTCATAGGATTGAGTGTATTGCGTGTATATGAGCATCTATATTTTTACTGTGTTAAAACTATTGAAATTTGTAAAAGTACGCGATACAAACAGAGAAACCTCCCTCGCGACGCAAAAGCTGGGGGGACGAGCAAGGCGCCGCCAAGGCCCCATTCCCTGCCCTCCCACTAGTAGAAAACAGGGCTTTGGTCCAGGCCGGGTAAGCCCATTAATCCCGGTTCACTCACGAACCGCGACCCATAGGGCATCGGTCCCGGTTCGTAAGGCCAGGGGGCCGGCCGGGCCTCGTGGGGCATTGGTCCCGGTGCGTCTGGACCCTTTGGTCCCGGTTCCAGACACGAACCGGGACCAATGGGCCCCACTCCTGGCCCATAACCATTGGTCCTGGTTCGTGGCTGGAACCAGGACCAAAGGGGGTCCTTTAGTCTCGGTTCCAGCCACGAACCGGGACCAATGGTTGTGGCTATATATACCCCCTCGCCCGCGAGCAGAGCAGTGGAGTGCTCTGTTTTTTTTGCCGGCCGTGGGAGAGCTTTGTGGTGTTCGATGAAATGCCCGAGCCACACTTAAGCTTTCTCATCTGGAAGCTCCTTGTCCAAGCCCTATTTTCCTCAAGATTTGTCTAGGCTTGGCGGTCCATCTTGTCCCGTCTCCATCCTCACCGCCATCGACCGCCCGCGCCGCTCTCGTCGCCGGCACCACCATGGTGAGCCTCTTGATTTTATCTTCTTTCTAAAAGAAGAAAGTTCTTACTTGTATGATTTAGATAGATACTTGTGTAATTTTCTTACTTTATTATTGTTTGTTATTATATAGTGCGATGGTTTTGGTATCCGCCTCCGTCGGCCCTCGTCCTGTCTATGATTCAGATGTGGTATATATTATCTTTTATAATTATTTGGTTCATTTAGTGTTTATGACAATTATGCCGACCAACGTGACCTAGATTTTTTATCTAGGACGTATGTGAACCGAAAATTCCAACCGACCCTATTGTCGAGAGGTTAAATTTAGTTGAAGAAGAAAACAATTACTTGAAGGAAAAATTGAAAAAAATTAGAGAAGAAGATGATATTGGAGTTGCATGTTGCGGATGTCGTCGATGATCACAAGATCAAGATGGATGCAATGCGCTTGAAGATTAGAAAGATTAGAAAATATGCCATTCATACTGAGGCTTGGTATCATTATGTCGTTGGATCAATTACCTTAGTTGCGATTACCACCGTATTTGTTGTTGCATTGAAATGTTTTACATAGTTTCAATGTATGGTTTAATTAGATGCTCTGGAGAGCTATATGTTGTTCAGTGAGAACTATGTATGTACTTTGGTTTTAATGTGATGATGAACTTCTATTAATTTGGTCACTTATCTATTCATGATGTTCTGTAATGTTTTTTGACACACTTAATTATATATAATGCACGCAGATGAACCGGGAATGGATGTACGGTAATAGACGCACCTCCGAGTACATTGAGGGTGTGCATAATTTTCTCGTAGTGGCTGAGGCAAACAAGCAAAATGGTTCGATGTGTTGTCCATGCCCTATATGTGGGAATACGAGGTCTTACTCTGACAAAGGATTTGAGAAGCTACAGAAAATATTGAAGAAGAATCTTTCAAAGGATAATGAATTGCCCGACAGTACGTACGCAACAAAGAAGGTTGTATGCCCTCTAGGATTGGAGGTGCAGAAGATACATGCATGCCCTAATGACTGCATCCTCTACCGCGGTGTGTACGAGGATTTGAACGCATGTCCGGCATGCGGTGCATTGCGGTATAAGATCAGACGAGATGACCCTGGTGATGTTTACAGCGAGCGCCCCAGGAAGGGTGTTCCTGCCAAGGTGATGTGGTATGTTCCGATAATACCATGGTTGAAATGTTTGTTCAAAAACAAAGAGCATGCCAAGTTGATGCGATGGCACAGAGAGGACCTTAAGAAAGACGGGAAGTTTAGAGAACCCGTTGACGGGTCGCAGTGGAGAAAAATCGAGAGAAAGTACTGGGAGGACTTTGCAAGTGACACAAGGAACATATGGTTTGGTTTAAGCGCAGATGGCATTAATCCTTTTGGGAGGAGAGCAGCAATCACAACACCTGGCCCGTGACTCTATGTATGTATAACCTTCCTCCCTGGTTGTGCATGAAGCGGAAGTTCATTATGATGCCAGTTCTCATCCAACGCCCCAAGCAACCCGTCAACAACATTGATGTGTACCTAAGGTCATTAGTTGAAGAACTTTTACAGCTATGGAATGGAAACGGTGTACATGTGTGGGATGAGCACAAACAGCAGGAATTTGACCTGCATGCGTTGCTGTTTGTAACCATCAATGATTGGTCTTCTCTCAGTAACCTTTCAGGACAGACAAACAAGGGATACCACGCATGCACGCACTGTTTAGATGACACCGAAATTATATACCTGGACATATGCAGGAAGAATGTGTACCTGGGGCATCGTCGATTTCTTCGAACCAACCATCAATGTTGAAAAAAAGGCAAGCATTTCAAAGGCGAGGCAGATCACCGGAAGAAGCCCACCATCCGTACCGGTGATCACATACTTGCTATGGTCAATAATTTACAAGTAATCTTTGGAAACGGTCCCGGTGGACTATCTGTTCTGAATGACGCTCAGGGACACGCACCCATGTGGAAGAAGAAATCTATATTTTGGGACGTACCCTACTGGAAAGACCTAGAGGTCCGCTCTGCAATCGACGTGATGCACGTGAAGAAGAATCTTTGCGTGAACCTGCTAGGCTTCTTGGGCGTGTATGGGAAGACAAAAGATACATCAGAGGCACGGGAGGACCAGCAACGTGTGCACGAAAAAGACAGCATGCCTCCAAAGCAGTATGAAGGTCCTGCCAGCTAGGCTCTTACCAAAGAAGAGAATGAAATCTTCTTTGAATGCCTGCTCAGTATGAAGGTCGCGTCGGGCTTCTCGTCGAAATAAAGGGAATAAAATATGCCAGAGAAAGAGTTCCAGAACATAAAGTCTCATGACTGTCACGTGGTTATGACGCAACTGCTTCCGGTTGCATTGAGGGGGCTTCTACCGGACGTTCGATTAGCCATTGTGAAGCTATGTGAATTCCTCAATGCAATCTCCCAGAAGGTGATCGATCCAGAAATCCTACCAAGGTTAAGGACTGATGTGGCGCAATGTCTTGTTAGTTTCGAGCTGGTGTTCCCACCATCCTTCTTCAATATCATGACGCACGTCCTAGTTCATCTAGTCGACGAGATTGTCATTCTGGGCCCTGTATTTCTACACAATATGTTCCCCTTTGAGAGGTTCATGGGAGTCCTAAAGAAATATGTCTGTAACCGCGCTAGGCCAGAAGGAAGCATCTCCATGGGCCATCAAACAGAGGATGTCATTGAGTTTTGTGTTGACTTCATTCCTGACCTTAAGAAGATTGGTCTCCCTCAATCGCGGTATGAGGGGAGACTGACCGGAAAAGGCACGCTCGGAGGGGACTCAATAATATGTCGGGACGGGCATTCTTGGTCTCAGCACACGACACAGTTCTACAGAATTCTACCTTGGTGACCCCTTATGTCGATGAACAAAAGAACATTCTGCGCTCCAACCACCCGGAGTAGTGTGACGACTGGATTACATGTGAACACATCAGGACTTTCGGCAGTTGGTTGCGAACACGTCTCAGAGGTGATAACACTGTTTCTGATGTGTTGTACTTGTTGGCCAGGGGACCATCTTCGACTATATTGACTTACAAATGGTACGAGATAAATGGGAATACATTTTACATGATCGCCCAAGATCAAAAGAGCACCAACGAAAACAGCCGTGTCCGCTTTGATGCAGCAACAAAAGGGGAAAGGACACATATTATGGTTACATAGTGGACATATGGGAACTTGACTACGGACATGATTTAAGGTTCCTTTGTTTCAGTGCAAATGGGTCAATCTGTCAAGAGGCGGGGTACAGGTAGACCCACAGTACGGAATGACAACAGTGGGTCTGAACAATCTTGGATACGCAGACGAACCATTCGTCCTAGCCAATGATGTGGCGCAGGTTTTCTATGTGAAGGACATGTCTACCAAACCGAGAAAAAAAAGATAAGGAAGCGAATACATCATACGTAAGCCGAAGCACCACATAGTTCTTTCAGGAAAAAGAGACATCGTGGGATTGGAGGGCAACACAGACATGTCTGAAGATTATGGAAAGTTTCATGAAATTCCCCCCTTCAAGGTCAAGGTTGCACTAGTAGAAAAGGGGGCTTTTGTCCCGGTTGGTAAGGGCCTTTAGTCCCGGTTTTCGAACCGGGACTAAAGGGTCGTTACTAATGCCTCTCCCCTTTAGTCCCGGTTCATACACGAACTGGGACTAAAGGCCGCGGCCACGTGGAGCTCCACCTTTAGTCCCGGTTGGTAACACCAACGGGACTAAAGAAAATTTTATGATTTTTTTTTTGAAAATTTTTTTTGCGATTTTTTTTTTGAATTTTTTTTTGATTTTCAAATTTCTGAATTATTTTAACCTCTAATGTCTAATCAGCACCCCTCATCACTGCTCAATTTATCCTCTAATCTCTAATCACCCCTCATCATTCCAAATCATCTAACTTCCCGGACGGTCACCCATCCTCTCACTACTCCAGCCTGAGCACGCTTAACTTCCGGGTTCTATTCTCCCTTGTTTCCAAGTCTGCACTTGTTGTTTTCCTGACAATAGTAAGATGTCAATCCTTTTAACCCTCAGGAATTTAGCTTGAGCATGAAGTGACACATTTCACTGTTTGAGTTTGAAACTATTGTTTTAAAAAACAATAATTATTTAGTAACACTAATATTTCTGGAATAATTAGTTTGACCACTGTTTGACCACAGTTTGACCAGATTTGACCAAAATTCAAAAAAATGAAATAATTATTTAGTAACACTAGTATTCTAGAATAATTAGTTTGACCATTGTTTGACCACAGTTTGAAATTTTTTGAATTTTTTTGCCTCTCCAGATCTTAAAAGCCGCGTAACTTTTTTCTGTTAGGTTTTTGAGGATTTTGAAATTCAGATGTAACTTTTCAAGTAGATGATTTTTCGTATAAAAAACTTTTTAATCCGAGTTCGTATGCAAAAGTTATGCCCATTTTACAAATTCCAGAGAGATTTTACAAATAAAGTCGAAATTCATATTTGTAAATTTTCCCAATAACTAGACCACATATCACATGGGAAACTTTTTTTTTGACATTTCCATCATTTTCTTTTGTTTTTTCTAAAACTGAAAAGGCGGTCCACGGGGGGGGGGGGGGGGGGGGTAGAGTTTGAAAATGGGACCTTTAGTACCGGTTCGTGCCATGAACCGGTACTAATATCTCAAAGCCCATTAGTACCGGTTGGTGGCACCAACCAGGACTAAAGGTGAACCGGGACTAATGCCTTAGCCGCACGAACCGGGACCAATGCTCACATTAGTCCCGGTTCGTGACTGAACCGGGACTAATGTGAATATTGCCCTGTGACGAAAGCCCTGTTTTGTACTAGTGTTGAACCAAGCACCCTGTTAAACGATGAAGATTATCCATGATTACGACGCAATAAGCAAAGGACACAAGCGAAGAAAAAGTGAATACTTTCTCTCCGCAACTATTATGATTATGCATTTGATCTAGAATATCACTTCAGTTACATGTGAAGAAATGAAATGCCTTTTGTAACAGATGAGTTTCCGTATGAAACCCTGATACTTTGAAAGAGGTTGTCCGTTTTGTACACAAAGTGCATCAATTTTTTGCCGTAACCCTCTCAACTTTTTAGAACATGTTATGTGGGTGAAATGATTATACCATGCTAACTTTCAACCTTTTCAGAGTTCATTTCTACTGATTTTCAATTTCAGGGTCATATAGCTCAAAAAAATCAGTAAATGCATGAAAAATAACAAATGAAGTCAGAAAGGGTTGAAAATTGTTGACGTAACTTTGAATGGTGCATTTTGAACATACAAAAAGTCTGGAGTTCAAATAAGTTCAAAAAATGAAATCCCTTTGTTACAGAAGAGTTTTGGTCCGAACCCTCATACTTCGAAAGAGATTGTCCATTTTGTACATGAAGTGTGTCCAGTTTTTGCGATAACCCTCTCAACTTTTTAGCACATGCTATGTAGGTAAAATGATGATACCATGCCAACTTTCAACCTTTTCAGAGTTCCTTTGTAGAGCTTTTTAATTTCAGGGTCATTTAGCTCAAAGAATGAACTAATAGTAAAAAGAAATGAACTAATAGCGAAAAGAATGAACTAGTAGCAAAAAGAATGAACTAAAAATAATCAATTAAAATATTCAGTTATGATCACTAAAACAAAACTATAATATTCTTCAATAACAAAAAGAATCAACTAAAAAGCTCGTATAAAACTCTAATAGCAAAAGGAATCAACTAAAAAGCTTTTATAAACCTCTAGTATTTTTGAAACTAAAATTATATAAAATTTATGCAACTAAAATTATCAAAGTATTTTCTGTTCAAAACATTAATAGCAAAAAGAATTTAACTAGCAGGAAACTAAAATTTATGCAACTAAATTTTAATTAGAAACTTTAATAGCAAACTAAAATAATAGAATCTATTTTTGATTAAAACAAATATTTAAAATAACCTAAAATTTATCAAATTGAATATAATGATAAAACACAGTAATATTAAATAGCAGGAAAAAGAATCACTCAAAAATCTATTTTTAGAGTAAACTTATTCACAAACTAGTGATTCACACAAATTAAAAAAAAATTCAAATTTAAACTATTCAAATTTGACAACTAATGGCACTAACAGAAAGTTTATAATTTTTGTGACCTAAAAGCAAAAAGAATCACTGAAAAACAATAAGTAGAAACAAAAGAAAATAAATAAAGCAAAAAACAAAACAAAAAACTGGACAAAATAGAAAAATGCCACCTACTAGGCCACCATGGCGTGAATATGACTAGAAACCCAACCATGAGCCAGTATTCAGGCCCGCAGAAGGCCGAGTAGGCGCACAAGCAGATACAGTGTGTTTAGGCCCATAAGCCTGCATTTGAGAGGAGCTCGAGAGGGTAGCAGCAGTGGGGCTTACAAACCACTCAGAGCCCCTCTCAACTAGCGAGGTGGGACTAAACTTTTTGGGCACGGGCAGCACAAGGTCTTTGGACCCGATTGGTGCTCGAAAGGGGTGCATTGGTACCGGTTCGTGGTACCAACCGGGACCATGCCCCCCTTTAGTCCCGGTTGGTGCCACCAACCGGGACCAAAGATCTCTGTTTCCCGCCCTTTGGGCTGCTGAAAACTGACCTTTGGTCCCGGTTGGTGGCACCAACCAGGACTAAAGAGGGGCATTGGTCACAGTTTGTGCCACTAACCGGGACCAATGCTCTGGGTATATAAACAACACTTAGCAGTTTTCCATTCACTTTGTTCCTTTGATCTCTCCTCTCTCCCGACGGCGCCGCGACCACCTCGACGCCGCCAGGCTGCCGGACTGCGCCGTCGCCTCCCCGAGCACTGCCCCGACAACCTCGCTGGACCCTGCCCCGACTCCATCACCGACGCGCCGGATCTCCTCGCGTGCCCTCCTCCCCGTCGTCACGCGCGTGCCCCCGAGCCCGCCGCCGGTCTCCTACACATTGCCGCGCCGGTCGCCTCCAGCTAGCTCCACCGCCGCCCCCAGCGAGCTTCCCCCTTCTCCCATGGTCCCCTGCTCCCCGTCACCGCGTTCCCCCGAGCCCCCTTTGCTGCCACTGCTCGTCGCCGCCGGCCATTGCTGCCACTGCTTGTCGCCGCCGTTCATCTAGATGTGCTCTATTCTTTAGATAGATATATGTTTGTTAGATGTGCTCTGTTTTTTCATATGAGATGAAATGAGATGAGATGAGATGTATCAGATGTTTTGTGGAGACGAGATGAGATGTTTGTGGAATTTTTTTTCATAGAAATTAGTGTGATATTTTTGTTCATGATGATCTTGCTAAAAACTCATGATAAGTTTGTTCAATGAATGTTCTCTGTTAAAACTCATATTAAGTTTGTTCGATGAATGTTCTATGTTAAAACTCATATTAAGTTTGTTCGATGAAGATTTTTTTGTTCATACAAATTTACTAAGTTAAAATGTTCTCGTGTTGGGGGAGGAGTCCTCGAAACATATCAAGTGCACTTTATAAATTCATATGTTGAGTTAGTTGACTTAGGTTAGTGCGTTTTAGGTTAGTTGATTTAGTGCATTTTAGGTTAGTTGTACTGTTAGTGCATTTTAGGTTAGTAGATTTTAGGTTAGTGGAGAGGAAAAAGGAAAATAAGGAAAAAGAAGAAAAGAGGAAGAAGGAAGAAGGAAGAAGGAAGAAGGAAGAAGGAAGAAGAAGAAAAAGAAGGGGAGGAAAAAGGAAAATAAGAAGAGGAAGAAGGAGGAGAAGAAGGAGGAGAAGAAGGAGAAGAAGAGGAGAAAAAATAAGAAGAGGAAGAAGAAGAAAAAAAGGAGAAGAAGAAGGAATAGAGGAGGAGAAGAAAAAATAGAAGAAGAAAGAAGAGGAGAAGAAGAAGGAATAGAGGATCGCCGAGCGGTCGA
This sequence comes from Triticum aestivum, assembly GCF_018294505.1. NCBI lineage: Eukaryota > Viridiplantae > Streptophyta > Magnoliopsida > Poales > Poaceae > Triticum > Triticum aestivum. The sequence goes on from NC_057796.1 coordinate 15,331,452, forward strand.
GGGTCGGGAACTAGGGTAGAGGGTCGAGGGTTGCCGAGGGGTCGAGGTTCGAGGATCGCCGAGGGGTCGAGGTTCGAGGATCGCCGAGGGGTCGAGGGTCGAGATTTATCAAGAATGCCCCCATTATCAATAAAAAAATTCCCCAGCTCGGCGAACAGGCAAACCAATCGTGGCCCCCTCTCAAGGTGTCTAGCGATATCGTCGCTAATCTGCCAGGGATGGTGACCGGTACCAATCCTGTTGATTACCTGACCGATGATGTGGTGTTTGAAACAATGGAGGTGGACAAATTCAGATGCCAGTACGGGAAGCCTCTCATCAAACCTGATCATCCTCCTCTAACAAGGATGATGCGAAGATTCCATGAATGGTACATGAAAACCTGCAGCGAGTCTGGGAAGGATACTTTGACGTTGAGAATTAAAGATGAGCACGACCTCATTGGCATGGATCAGTTGTCTGTTACATTTGACGAGTTATTCCAGTTATACAATAATAAAGGCCATCGACAAAACAATCTTGACTTGCTACTGTCTGTAAGTACTACTTCTGTAATAAAGTCTCTATATAGCTCAGCTCTTTCATTGCATGTATATATAATTATCCTCACTATATTATGTAGGTTGAAGATCGTCGAATGCAGAAAAGCACAAATCTATGACATTGGGTTCATTAACCCAAATGTCATACATGAATGGACACTTAAAAATAATGTCACAGAAACCGAGGAAAACTTGCTACAATCTTGCTCAAACATCAAAACAAAGATAAAATACTCTTTCCTTACAACTTCAAGTGAGTGTTACTGTCTTGTGCATATTCGGTTTCCCTTATTACTCAAGGTTATAGTACTGTAATTGATGAGTTATGCATGCGTGCGCAGCTTTCACTTTATTCTGCTAGAGATTAAGCTTGACCGGGGAGTAGTAACCGTCTCAGACTCGAGACGAAAAGATCCCCAGGAGTATGCGGACATGATTAAAATGCTCCATAAGTAAGTTCAATCGATCATTATCCCACCATATCGGCAACTTTCTTCATTTCCTGATATCAAATAATTATTTACTTTGTCTGGCAGGGTTTGGAAAGAGTTCACCGCAATAGCTCCGGGACTGCCTTGGGAGCTGCGATTTACACACCCGAAAGTAAGTACTACTAGCTAGTTCCACGCATCTCCCATTGATTCTAGCTAGTTTCATCAATACCATCTATCATGCTTGATTATCAGTTTGACTGAACTCTATTTCTCGTAAAGTGCTTGTGGCAGGAAGGCGGGAATGATTTTTGTGGATACTACGTTTGCGAGTTCATCCGCCACTCGACCTGTGAGCGGGGCTACACTGAAAAACAATATGAAGTGCGTAAGCAATAATATTCACAATTTTATTTTATTACCATCATTTGTGTTGAGTTTCATATATATATATATATATATATATATATATATATATATATATATATTGACCCCCTTCTTTAAATTAGATCTGGCAGATGCGGGGTGAACTCCTACCACATGATCGCATACGAGCAATTCAAAAGGAATTGGCGGGATTCTTTCTTGACCACGTCATAAATAAAGCCGGAGAATACCATGTGGAATTTGACATTAGATGTTAGGGATTGTAAGAGATCTTATATTGTATATATGTAGCTAGTAGCGTCGGATAGATAGACGAAAACTTGTTGTTCGACCAATCTCTCAGAGAAAGAGAGGTCGATCACTTCTCTCTGTACATGTTCATGACGATCTTGTGTACTTAATGGTTTCTTCATCTTCTTACTAGCTAGCGTGTCGAGTTCTCTCTATACGTATAGTAGCTAGCGTCGACCAAGCACGGAGAAAGAGAGTACACTTCTCTCTATTAGCTACCTAACACAATATGAAACCCCTAAATTCTCCCTCCAAAACCCCCACCCCCCCCCCCAAAAGAAAGAGAGTACACTGCTGATGCGTGGATGCCTTTTGGTCCCGGTTGGTGTTACCAACCGGGACTAAAGGCCCTCCTGCCTGGGCTCCCTGCAGCGGTCACGTGGAGCACCTTCTGTCCCGGTTCGTAAGAGAACCGGGACTAAAAGTTTTGGGCTTTAGTCCCGGTTCCAGAACTGGGGCTAATGGGCGTCTAGAATCGAGACAAATAGGCCGTTTTCTACTAGTGTCCTCCTCGTCGTCACTGCCGCCGCCGGCCGTCACATTCGTGGCAGGCCCCTCTCTCCCAAATGGGGTGGGGATTACTCACTGGATCGTGCAGGTCGAGCTCTCGGCCACTGGATGGTGCAGGTCGAGCTTCAGGGGGCGGCCCTGGAGGTCGTGTGTCCTGGCGTCTAGCTTCCAGGTGGGGTTGCAGCTGGGTTCATGATGCATGGGGCGGTTGTTGATGGCTTCAGCTCGTCTCGGAGGTTTACGAAGGGGCGCCTTCGCTAGGTGCCAGATCTTGGAGGATCTGCCATGTCGCTCGGCGGCGGTGGAGTGTACAAGATTGCGTGGGGGTTGCAGCATGGGCTTTTTGGAATTGGGGGTGGTGTCTGGTGCCACTAGTCTAGTGGCGCATGGCGTCATGGTGGTTGCTTGGTTGGAGGATTGGATCTCTAGCTGGGAGGTGGTCCGTCTGGATGGTGGAAGCCAGGGTTGTGGCCTTGGAATGATGATCTCAATATGTCGGGGTGGTGGCCTTGGAATCTGTGCCAATCTAATGTCCTCGGGGTTGGTGTTCTCGCCCCTCTAAGGCGTGGGTAGCATGTCGTTGTTGGGTGGGCGGTGGGCATGTCATCTAGGCTGATGTAGCCAGCTGGCCCTTTTAGATGCGGTGGTGGTTCTTGGAGTTGGCGACCTGCATGTGACGTATGGCTTTGGTGGCTTCGTCGAATGGTTGGGCATGATGCGATATTGTTTGCTTTGGTGATCTCCAGGAGAATGCTTTACACCGACTTCTATTGATTCCGCGTTGTTGCGGAGCCCCTTCAACCCCCTCACCAGCTGGGTCTCGAGCTCTCCAGGTGAAAACCCAAGCTTTGACTTTTGTCTGAGCGGGCGTCAAAAGCGCACCGTTACCTCCCCCTTTGGGGAATTGTCTTGGAGGCCCAATCTTCCATCTAAAGGTTGTGCCTTGCCTGTCTTGTAGTGTCGGTAAGGTCAAGGTGGTTTGCGTCCTCAGGGCCGGTGTGAACGCCGGAGTGGTGGCTCCGGGATTTGTCTTTGTGTTGCAGAGTTTTGGGGTGGCAGAATTGTCGGCAAGCGGCAAGGCTAGTGCGCAAGTGGGGGGGGGGGGGGGGGCGGTCTATGGGGAGACCTGAGCGGTAGCTTCCGGAGCCATACTCGTGATGCAGTCCATAACCTTTTGTCGCTTGGGCGGCAGAGTCGTTCGCAAGGCTAGTACGCAACCTCGTGGCCGGTGCCTGTGGTGTTGATGTTTTGTACACCAGAGCGATGGCTCCAGACCGTGTTGTAGGGTGTCATAGTATCATAGATTAGTAGTAGAATAGCATTTATTATGATACAATATCTATTTATGTTATTCTAACCCTCTCTCTTCTTTAATTGCCTGGCACATCAGCGTGTTTGTTAATCCCTAGTGCAAGATACCGTCTAAGATACCACCACCGTGGCAAGCTTAACGGCGGCTAGCCAACTATTTGTTGAGATCTGCTTGGTTGAGATTTGGAAAAAAAAACCAGCCATGCTAGCCTTGTACGAGAGATTTAAAAAGGTTAGGCCCTCTCAGAACGGATGGGGGCAAATCGACCTGTGGTTGGATGGTTAGGAAGATAATGGTATCCCCAGCATACTAGGGTTTAAGTCATAGACTGACATTCAGTGGAAGTTTTTTTTTAACAGAGTATAGTCACAGACACTCATACATACGCATGCACGATACCCTACCCCTATGAGTACCTCGGAGAAACTGAGCCCGCACATCCTCTTGAGCCATAGACGCTTTGATAGTCGTTGGAAATGTCTCATCCAACTGAACGCAAATCATCAGAAGGACTGGAATAAATCCTGAAAAATATGAGTAACAGTGTTAAGTCTAAAACATAAACGTTGACGGGCTGAGGATATCAATGTCCTCCTATTCAAAACGGAGAACTCATAGTCGACGTCAACATGACCTATCAACTAACATTGGTTTGTGAACAAAATTTGTACAGCCGTATTTGGTACTTACGCCTAAACGTAGAACCCGTCTCCATGTGCAGAGTAAGTCTTAACAATCGATCAGCTTTCCCAGTCACACTTGCATTTGAAAGTGATGTCGGCAACATTATCTATTAGTCAAATATAATCAGTGCACTAATTAATGGAGTTAATTTATCAAAATAGTGCAGTAATTACCTTTAGGCATCCAATAGGCGCTGCTCGGTCCTACTTGTTATATACGAGTTTCATGCACCCATGCCTATGAGATCCATAACCGTCAACTGCGATCGAAAGGCCGGCTGGCTAATTAATTCATGGGACCCGAGAAGACCCACAAACACACGCATGCATGGACGTCTGCGGGGCATATACTCCATCTACTATGGCATATACTCAATCTATGGTATAAGTGGGGCATCCCTTAAACTTCGTTGAAAATGCTAATTTAATACTCACTTGGTCACAAAATAAGTGTTCTTAGTTTAGTTCTCCCTCTGTCACAAAGTTGTATTAAATCAAAAATAATTATTTTCGGATGGTGGGAGTATGCCTTTATCGAGTGTTGGAGCACTAAACTGAGCACCATGTTAATGCATTTCACTCTTAAAAACATCGTTTATACGTTCTTCCCTAATGAGGAGTAACGAAGAGTATCATATACTAATATCATGCATATAATGCTAATGTATGATACTATATCCGATATGCATAGTATCATAAGTTATTATCTTAAATTGTATTATTAGTTCTTATGCATGACGCAATGTAGTACAATATTTAATATGATATGGTATCATTATATGATACCAAATCCTCTGTTTTCTCATTTAATTGTATGTCATGTAATCAAAAAGCCTAATTAGCTTTAATGATACCGCTTATGTGACTAAACATGCAGCAGCCGACCTGTTATTTTGGCCGTCTGACGACAAGATTGTTAGCTAGTACCTCCGTCCTGGTTTATTGGCCCCCTTTGTAATTTGTGCCAAATTTTGACCAAAGATTTAACTAACAAAATGTTATTGAATGTCAACAAAAATTAGATCATTGAATTCATATTTGAATCTAGTTTTGAGCGATATAACTTTTTATGACATGCATGGACATTTAATTCGTTAAATTTATATTCAAAAGTTGACACAAAATACAATGGAGACCAATAAACCAGGACGAAGGTAGTAGTTGGTTGGCAAGCAAAACGTCACCATTGGTCTTTCGACCATGCACTCGCAGTGGCCGATTGCATGGACAAACGGAGATGGTAATTTGCATGTTTGCAGTTGTAGTTGGGAAGCGAGAACAAATGGCAAAGATATTACATAGAGCAGGAAGAGTTCCGAACAAAATTGATTATTTAAAGGGTTAAAAGAATTAATTAATCATTTTTTGAGGCCTACAAGCATATATGGTAGGCACTGAGCTAAACCCGTGCCGACGCTATTTGGGAATGGAGTGGCCCCCTACCCCCCCCCCCCCCCCCCCCCCCTTGCTCCACCGTGATTCCATCCCATATGGATGGACCGACTAGGCTATCCTGCTGGATCTGCCCATACGTGTTCACCGTAATATGCCTCTGGTTTAAATAATTTGAGACAGGTAGAAAATGAAAATGAAAAGTTTTGACAGCATATAGGTTGTTTCTTATAGTATATATAGAAAAGACACATCAACCATCATTGCAACTCCCAGGAAAAAACAAAAATTAAGAAAACAATTTTACAAATTTAACCTTAGGAATGTGCAACGTTTTTTTCCCATGTCTGTGGAGCTAATATTTTTCTTGTGAACTACTTGTTCACTTCCTTTATGTGACTAGCTTGTATGATCGATGCTTGTGAACTTTCTATGTTTATATGAATATTCCTATATGACTTACTGATATGGACTATATGTGATAGCTATGATAATGGACCGGTTGCTAGTTTGTTTTTTGGTGCACTCAGGGAGGTATCGAGAAGTGTATGGTTCATGGCTCGGAAACTCAAGGAAGGTTACTTATTTTACAAAGCTTTTCACTGTCATATACTTTCAAATAACACGTGCAAGATATCTATCACCAGATCACAGATTTAGAATTTGCAATGATATGCCACCGCATTTTTGCGGGGACCGCCCTGCTATGGTCGTGTGGACGTATATGCATGGTCCAAGAACATCACTATCAACACAGAGTTAAAGGCATTAATTTTCACGTGCTCTACATGTCAGCAACCCGACAAGGCTGAAATGAGCTAGCGAGAACACAGCTAGACCGAAAAACTAAAGATGAGCTACCAGGAAAAGTTTATAATTTATTCATGCTACCAGAAGACACCCAACCACGTGCGCGCATGTTCATATGACCTGAGAAGACCCGCACCAACGCACATGCATGCACGTATGTGGGGCATACACACGATCTATGGTATCAAGTGGCGGATCAATACAAATACAAAAAAGTGGTTGATCAATAATTTTAGTAGTCCTTTTGTCCCGAATTACTTGTCGCGGAAATGGATGTATCTACACTAGAAATCTGTTTAGATACATCCATTTTTACGACGGTAATTCCGGACGGAGCGAGAGTCTAAATTTTCATAAATAGTTCATTCAAAACAAAGAGCTAATTTACCCGGTATTTATTAAGGTATGGAGCACAAAACTGAGAGGCCACCGAATGCATTTTACTGCTAAAACTTTGTTTACTAGTTATCAACGCCTGCGAACGCACAAGCTAGCTAGTAATTTAAAAAAGTTACACCATAACTTCAAAACATTGCAAAAATACAGAATGATTTTGAAATATAATAAGAACATATAGACCGATTCATACTTATACATATCAGCCAAAATACATTTTCGCAAAAAAAAAGAGCCTAAATACATGTTTCATTGGTTATTTCCTTTAAGACTAGTTATACATTGTAACTTTGTCATAACGATGAACATACAATTCGAAATAAAGAAACATACAAGTAGAGAAAATAAGAAGTGTTATGCCCAATTCTTAAAAAACAATTGCAACTCGTGAGTTTTTCCAAACCTTTAAAAATAAATGCAAATGGAAAAAATAATGGACCGTGTGGTATTGCATTTGGAGTTAAAATATAGCACCAGTAATGCAACATCTATTCTTTGGCTGGAACTACTTACAGTGAGATATCTGGAGTAGGCCAAATATCCTGGGCTAAGATTTTTCGTTTATACAATTTGTACCCTAAAAACATTATTGAATTTCTTGCTCTCTTAATACATACATGCTTGTAACTCATGTTAGTGTCAAATGAACCGGAAGAATAAGCCAAAAAGATGAGGCATCCAGTTGGTACAACATCAATCCATGCAAGAGATGCTAGGTCAGTTTGAAACTTTAAATTGATTCAGGTCATCCTCTCAAGATTAAAATTTCTAAACTAAAATATAAGGAAAGAATTAAAACTTACCTTTTGAAGATATTATAATCAGTTACCACATAAGGGATTTTCTTAGTTGCTCATTTCAATACATGTGATGGTAACCATAATGATCTCAAGAACCTGCTCTCGGACAAAGAATTACAACTTCAACTATTTGCTGATATTCTATCATTGGTACCTACAGAAAACAAGGAGATTTCAAGTAACATCATGTATGTTCAATTGGATTTCCTATTTATTGATTCGTGGTCCGGGAGAAGTTCCCTGGAATTCAAAAAAGATTTTGACGTTTCACGGCCTATCTTGAATTGTGATGCCAGGCACATATTAAGGAGTTACCATCAGGCCCTTGTATACCATTCTCCATCCAATTGTTTATTCAGGGCCCAAGAACAACACCATTTGCTCCTGTAAAATCCTTCCCGTAAGTGGTTATAGCGAAGTCTATATAATTTTGGGAAAGTATTCTGGTCAGGTTTTTTCTCAGTTTCCGTAAACAGCTTCACCAAAAAATTGCTTTCTTTCTATTTCCCATTAAACTACCTGATGGCCCGCAAGTCATCAATGACGACATTGCTCGTCACCATTGCCATGTGAGCTGGGTGACCGGCGGAGAGCTCCTTGCGGCGGTGGTGCCTAGCCATGCGATGGCGAGTGGCAGCACGAGAAACGTAATGGCCTCATGTATAAGTTTTGTAGTGACCCGACAGTGACCATGGGGCGGTCCTGGAGTTGGATGAGATTTGTGATGCACTGACCGATGGAGAGCTCCTAGCGGCAGCACAGGAAATAGTAGTATGATAGTTTGGTAGCAGTGAGTAGCAATAGTAATGGTAATAGTAACTTAGATGGGCCTAAGGCCCACCTAGTGGTGCGCCCCCCTCTCTCCCCCCTTGGCCGCCCCCTAGATGGATCTAGGGCTGGCCGCACCCCTTGGGGGGGAACCCTAGATGGGGGCGCAGCACCTCCCCCTACCCTATATATAGTGGGGTTTTTGGGGCTGCCAAGGACACGAGACTATCTCTCTCTTGGCGCAGTCCTACCCCTCTCCCTCCTCCTCTCCTGCGGTGCTTGGCGAAGCCCTGCAGGATTGCCACGCTCCTCCACCACCACCACGCCGTCGTGCTGCTGCTGGACGGAGTATTCCCCAACCTCTCCCTCTCTCCTTGCTGGATCAAGGCGTGGGAGACGTCACCGGGCTGCACGTGTGTTGAACGCGGAGGCGCCGTGGTTCGGCGCTTAGATCGGAATCAACCGCGATCTGAATCGCTACGAGTACGACTCCTTCATCCGCGTTCTTGCAACGCTTCCGCATCGCGAAATACAAGGGTATGTAGATGCACTCCCCTTCCCCTCGTTGCTAGATTACTCCATAGATTGATTTTCGTGATGCGTAGAAAATTTTGAATTTCCGCTACGTTCCCAACAGTGGCATCATGAGCTAGGTCTATGCGTAGTTTCTATGCACGAGTAGAACACAAAGTAGTTGTGGGCGTCGATTTTGTCAATTTACTTGCCGTTACTAGTCTTATCTTGATTCGGCGGCATCGTGGGATGAAGCCGCCCGGACCGACCTTACACGTACTCTTACGTGAGACAGGTTCCACCGACTGACATGCACTAGTTGCATAAGGTGGCTAGCGGGTGTCTGTCTCTCCCACTTTAGTCGGATCGGATTCGATGAAAAGGGTCCTTATGAAGGGTAAATAGAAATTGGCATATCACGTTGTGGCTTTTGCGTAGGTAAGAAACGTTCTTGCTAGATGGAGATCATGCCGCGCCTCGAAGATGGAGATCAAAGGCGCAGGATGATATTGGCCATATCACGTCACTTTATGATTTGCATGTGATGTTTGACTCGGATCATGTATCACTTAGATGACTAGAGGGATGTCTATCTGAGTGGGAGTTCATTAATCAGATGAACTTAATTATCATGAACATAGTCAAAAGGTCTTTGAAAATTATGTCATAGCTTACGCTTTAGTTCTACTATTTAAGATATGTTCCTAGAGAAAATTTAGTTGAAAGTTGATGGTAGCAATTATGCGGACTGGGTCCGTAAACTGAGGATTGTCCTCATTGCTGCACAGAAGGCTTATGTCCTTAATGCACTGCTCGGTGTGCTGAACCTCAGCGTCGTCTGCAGATGTTGCGAAACATCTGACATACACGTTTTGATGACTACCTGATAGTTCAGTGCGTAATGCTAACAGTTTAGAATTGTGGCTCCAAAGATGTTTTGAAACGTCGCAGAACATATGAGATGTTCCGAAGACTGAAATTGGGATTTCAGACTAGTGCCCACGTCAAGAGGTATGAGACCTCTGACAAGTTTCTTAAGCCTGCAGACTAAGGGAGAAAAGCTCAATCATTGAGCATGTGCTCAGATTGTCTGAGTGCCACAATCGCTTGAATCAAGTGAGAGTTAATCTTCCAGATGAGATAGTGATGGTTCTCCATAGTCACTGCCACCAAGCTATTAGAGCTTCGTGTTAAACTATAACATATCAGGGATAGATATGATGATATTTGAGCTATTCGCGATGTTTGACACCGCGAAATCAAATAGGGATACTTCATGAAACAGCAAATCATTTGCTGCGCTAGTGAAGAATCCCAAGGTTAAACCCAAACCCGAGACTAAGTGCTCCTGTAATGAGGGGAACGGTCAATGAAGCAGAACTACCCTAGATACTTGGTAGATGAGAAGGCAGGGAAGGTCGACAGAAGTATATTGGATATACATTATATGAATGTGTACTTTACTAGTACTCCTACCAGCACCAGGGTATTAGATACCGGTTCGGTTGCTAAGTGTTAGTAACTCGAAATAAAAGCTGCGGAATAAATGGAGACTAGCTAAAGGTGAGATGACAATGTGTGTTGGAAGTGTTTCCAAGGTTGATGTGATCAAGCATCGCATGCTCCCTCTACCATCGAGATTGGTGTTTGCGTTGAGCATAAACATGATTGGATTATGTTTATCGCAATACGGTTATTCATTTAAGGAGAATAATGGTTACTCTGTTTATTTGAATAATACCTTCAATGGTCTTCACCTAAAATGAATCTCGATCGCAATGATACACATGTTCGTGCCAAAAGATATAAAATAGTAATGATAGTACCACATACTTGTGGCACTGCCATTTGAGTCATATTGGTATAGAACGCATGAAGAAGCTCCATGTAGATGGATCTTTGGACTCACTCGTTTTTGAAAAGATTGAGACATGCGAACCATGTCTATTGGTAATGAAGAAACTCCATGCAGATGGATCGTTTGGACTCACTTGATTTTGAATCACTTGAGACATGCAAATCATACCACATGGGCAAGATGACTGAAAGGCCTCGTTTTCAGTAAGATGGAACAAGAGAGCAACTTGTTGGAAGTAATACATTTGATGTGTGCAGTCCAATGAGTGCTGAGGCGCGCAGTGGATATCGATATGTTCTTACTTCACAGATGATTTGAGTAGATGCTGAGAATATTTACTTGATGAAACATAAGTCTGAATATTGAAAGGATCAAGTAATTTCAGAGTGAAGTTGATGATCGTCGTGACAAGAGGATAAAATTTCTATGATATGATCATAGAGATATCTGAGTTACGAGTTTGGCACACAATTAAGACATTGTGGAAAGTGTTTCACAATTAATACTGCCTGGAACACCACAGTGTGATGGTGTGTCCGAACATCATAACTGCACCCTATTGGATATGGTGCATACCATGATGTCTCTTATCAAATTACCACTATCGTTTATGGGTTAGGCATTAGAGACAACCGCATTCACTTTAAAAGGGCACCACGCAATTCCGTTGAGACGACACCGTTTAGAGAAACCTAAGTTGTCGTTTCTTAAAAGTTTGGGGCTGCGATGCTTATGTGAAAAAGTTTCAGGCTGATAAGCTCGAACCCAAAGCGGATAAATGCATCTTCATAAGAATACCCAAAACAGTTGGGTATACCTCCTATTTCAGATCTGGAAGCAAAAGTAATTGCTTCTAGAAACGAGTTCCTTTCTCGAGGAAAAGTTTCTCTCGAAAGAATTGAGTGGGAGGATGGTGGAGACTTGATAAGGTTATTGAACCGTCACTTCAACTAGTGTGTAGCAGGGCACAGGAAGTTGTTCCTGTGGCACCTACACCAATTGAAGTGGAAGCTTATGATAGTGATCATGAAACTTCGGATCAAGTCACTACCAAACCTCGTAGGTCGACAAGGATATGTACTACTCCTGAGTGGTACGGTAATCCTGTCTTAGATATCATGTTGTTAGACAATACTGAACCTACGAGCTATGGAGAAGCGATGGTGGGCCCATATTCCGACAAATGGTTAGAAGCCATGAAATCCGAGATAGGATCCATGTATCAGAACAAAGCATGGACTTTGGTGAACTTGCCCGATGATCGGCAAGCCATTGAGATAAATGGATCTTTAAGAAGAAGACGGACGTGGACGGTAATGTTACCGTCTATGAAGCTCGACTTGTGGCAAAGAGTATTTTCACAAGTTCAAGGAGTTGACTACGATGAGATTTTCTCATCCGTAGCGATGCTTAAGTCCGTCGGAATCATGTTAGCATTAGCTGCATTTATGAAATCTGGCAGATGGATGTCAAAACAAGTTTCCTTACCAGTTTTCGTAAGGAAAGGTTGTATGTGATACAATCAGAAAGGTTTTGTCGATCCTAAGGATGCTAAAAGGTATGCTAGCTCCAGCGATCCTTCCATGGACTAGAGCAAGCATCTCGGAGTCAGAATATACGCTTTGATGGAGTGATCAAAGTTTTTGGGTTTATACAAAGTTTGTTAGAAACTTGTATTTACAATAAAGTGAGTGGGAGCGCTACAACATTTCTGATAAGTATATGTGAATGACATATTGTTGATCCGAAATGATGTAAAATTTCTGGAAAGCATAAAGGGTTGTTTGAAAGGAGTTTTTCAAAGGAAGACCTGGATAAAGCTGCTTACATATTGGGCATCAAGATCTATAGAGATAGATCAAGACGCCTGATGATACTTTCAAAGAACGCACACCTTGACATGATTTTTGAAGGAGTTCAAAATAGATCAGCAAAGAAGGAGTTCTTGGCTGTGTTACAAGGTGTGAGTATTGAGTAAGACTCAAGACCTGACCACAGCAGAAGAGAGAGAAAGGACGAAGGTCGTCCCCTATGCTTTAGACGTAGGCTCTACAGTATGCTATGCTGTGTACCGCACATGAAGTGTGCCTTGCCATGAGTTGGTCAAGGGGTACAATAGTGATCCGGGAATGGATCACATGACAGCGGTCGAACTTATCCTTAGTATCTAGTGGACTAAGGAATTTTCTCGATTATGGAGGTGAAAAGGAGTTCGTCGTAAAGGGTTACGTCGATGCGAACTTTGACACTAATCCGGATGACTCTGAGTAGTAAACCGGATTCGTATAGTAGAGCAGTTATTTGAAATGGCTCGAAGTAGCGCGTGGTAGCATCTACAAGATGACATAGATATTCGTAAAGCACACACGGATCTGAAAGGTTCAGACCCGTTGACTAATAACCTCTCTCACAAGCATAACATGATCAAACCATGGAGGGTCACATGGTGATCTGACCTGTGAGTGTTAATCACATGGTGATGTGAACTAGATTATTGACTCTAGTGCAAGTGGGAGACTGTTGGAAATATGCCCTAGAGGCAATAATAAATTGGTTATTATTATATTTCCTTGTTCATGATAATCGTTTATTATCCATGCTAGAATTGTATTGATAGGAAACTCAGATACATGTGTGGATACATAGACAACACCATGTCCCTAGTAAGCCTCTAGTTGACTAGCTCGTTGATCAATAGATGGTTACGGTTTCCTGACCATGGACATTGGATGTCGTTGATAACGGGATCACATCATTAGGAGAATGATGTGATGGACAAGACCCAATCCTAAGCCTAGCACAAGATCGTGTAGTTCGTTTGCTAAGAGCTTTTCTAATGTCAAGTATCATTTCCTTAGACCATGAGATTGTGCAACTCCCGGATACCGTAGGAATGCTTTGGGTGTACCAAACGTCACAACGTAACTGGGTGGCTATAAAGGTGCACTACAGGTATCTCCGAAAGTGTCTGTTGGGTTGGCACGAATCGAGACTGGGATTTGTCACTCCGTGTAAACGGAGAGGTATCTCTGGGCCCACTCGGTAGGACATCATCATAATGTGCACAATGTGACCAAGGAGTTGATCACGGGATGATGTGTTACGGAACGAGTAAAGAGACTTGCCGGTAACGAGATTGAACAAGGTATCGGGATACCGACGATCGAATCTCGGGCAAGTAACATACCGATTGACAAAGGGAATTGTATACGGGATTGATTGAATCCCCGACATCGTGGTTCATCCGATGAGATCATCGTGGAACATGTGGGAGCCAACATGGGTATCCAGATCCCGCTGTTGGTTATTGACCGGAGAACGTCTCGGTCATGTCTGCATGGTTCCCGAACCCGTAGGGTCTACACACTTAAGGTTCGATGACGCTAGGGTTATAGGGAATAGATATACGTGGTTGCCGAATGTTGTTCGGAGTCCCGGATGAGATCCCGGACGTCACGAGGAGTTCCGGAATGGTCCGGAGGTAAAGATTTATATATGGGAAGTCCTGTTTTGGTCACCGGAAAAGTTTCGGGTGCTATCGGTAACGTACCGGGACCACCGGGAGGGTCCCGGGGGTCCACCAGGTGGGGCCACCGGCCCCAGAGGGCTGCGTGGGCCAAGTGTGGGAAGGGACCAGCTCCTAGGTGGGCTGGTGCGCCTCCCACAAGGGGCCCACGACGCAGGAAGGGGGGGAAGGGGGAAACCCTAGGGTCAGATGGGCCTAAGGCCCACCTAGTGGTGCGCCCCCCCTCTCTCCCCCCTTGGCCGCCCCCCTAGATGGATCTAGGGCTGGCCGCACCCCTTAGGGGGGAAACCCTAGATGGGGGTGCAGCCCCTCCCCCTCCCCTATATATAGTGGGGGTTTTGGGGCTGCCAAGGACACGAGACTATCTCTCTCTTGGCGCAGCCCTACCCCTCTCCCTCCTCCACTCCTGTGGTGCTTGGCAAAGCCCTGCAGGATTGCCACGCTCCTCCACCACCACCACGAGGTCGTGCTGCTGCTGGACGGAGTATTCCCCAACCTCTCCCTCTCTCCTTGCTGGATCAAGGCGTGGGAGACGTCACCGGGCTGCACGTGTGTTGAACGCGGAGGCGCCCTGGTTCGGCGCTTAGATCGGAATCAACCGAGATTTGAATCGCTACGAGTACGACTCCTTCATCTGCGTTCTTGCAACGCTTCCTCATCGCGATCTACAAGGGTATGTAGATGCACTCCCCTTACCCTCGTTCCTAGATTACTCCACAGATTGATCTTGGTGATGCGTAGAAAATTTTGAATTTCCGCTACGTTCCCAACAGTGGCATCATGAGCTAGGTCTATGCGTAGTTTCTATGCACGAGTAGAACACAAAGTAGTTGTGGGCGTCGATTTTGTCAATTTACTTGCCGTTACTAGTCTTATCTTGATTCGGCGGCATCGTGGGATGAAGCGGCCCGGACCGACCTTACACGTACTCTTACGTGAGACAGGTTCCACCGACTGACATGCACTAGTTGCATAAGGTGGCTAGCGGGTGTCTGTCTCTCCCACTTTAGTCGGATCGGATTCGATGAAAAGGGTCCTTATGAAGGGTAAATAGAAATTGGCATATCACGTTGTGGCTTTTGCGTAGGTAAGAAACGTTCTTGCTAGAAACCCATAGCAGCCACGTAAAACATGCAACAACAATTAGAGGACGTCTAACTTGTTTTTGCAGGGTATGCTATGTGATGTGATATGGCCAAAAGGATGTGATGAATGATATATGTGATGTATGAGATTGATCATGTTCTTGTAATAGGAATCACGACTTGCATGTCGATGAGTATGACAACCGGCAGGAGCCATAGGAGTTGTCTTAATTTATTGTATGACCTGCGTGTCAATGAAAACGCCATGTAATTACTTTACTTTATTGCTAACCGTTAGCCATAGTAGTAGAAGTAATAGTTGGCGAGACAACTTCATGAACGATGAGACATGATGATGGAGATCATGGTGTCATGCCGGTGACGAAGGTGATCATGCCGCGCCTCGAAGATGGAGATCAAAGGCGCAAGGATGATATTGGCCATATCACGTCACTTTATGATTTGCATGTGATGTTTGTCATGTTTACATCTTATTTGCTTAGAACGACGGTAGCATAAATAAGATGATCCCTCACTAAAATTTCAAGAGACGTGTTCCCCCTAACTGTGCACCGTTGCGAAGGTTCGTTGTTTCGAAGCACCACGTGATGATCGGGTGTGATAGATTCTAACGTTCGAATACAACGGGTGTTGACGAGCCTAGCATGTACAGACATGGCCTCGGAACACATGCGAAACACTTAGGTTGACTTGACGAGCCTAGCATGTACAGACATGGCCTCGGAACACAAGAGATCGAAAGGTCGAACATGAGTCGTATAGTAGATGCGATCAACATGGAGATGTTCACCGATGATGACTAGTCCGTCTCACGTGATGATCGGACACGGCCTAGTTTGACTCGGATCATGTATCACTTAGATGACTAGAGGGATGTCTATCTGAGTGGGAGTTCATTAATAATCAGATGAACTTAATTATCATGAACATAGTCAAAAGGTCTTTGCAAATTATGTCATAGCTTACGCTTTAGTTCTACTGTTTAAGATATGTTCCTAGAGAAAATTTAGTTGAAAGTTGATAGTAGCAATTATGCGGACTGGGTCCGTAAACTGAGGATTGTCCTCATTGCTGCACAGAAGGCTTATGTCCTTAATGCACCGCTCGGTGTGCTGAACCTCAGCGTCGTCTGTAGATGTTGCGAAACATCTGACATACACGTTTTGATGACTACGTGATAGTTCAGTGCGTAATGCTAACGGTTTAGAATTGTGGCACCAAAGACGTTTTGAAACGTCGCAGAACATATGAGATGTTCCGAAGACTGAAATTGGGATTTCAGACTAGTGCCCACGTCAAGAGGTATGAGACCTCTGACAAGTTTCTTAAGCCTGCAAACTAAGGGAGAAAAGCTCAATCGTTGAGCATGTGCTCAGATTGTCTGAGTACTACAATCGCTTGAATCGAGTGGGAGTTAATCTTCCAGATGAGATAGTGATGGTTCTCCATAGTCACTGCCACCAAGCTATTAGAGCTTCGTGATGAACTATAACATATCAGGGATAGATATGATGATCCTTGAGCTATTCGCGATGTTTGACACCGCGAAAGTAGAAATCAAGAAGGAGCATCAATTGTTGATGGTTAGTAAAACCACTAGTTTCTAGAAGGGCAAGGGCAAAAGGGATACTTCATGAAACAGCAAATCATTTGCTGCTCTAGTGAAGAATCCCAAGGTTGAACCCAAACCCGAGACTAAGTGCTTCTGTAATGAGGGGAACGGTCACTGAAGCAGAACTACCCTAGATACTTGGTAGATGAGAAGGCAGGCAAGGTCGACAGAAGTATATTGGATATACATTATATGAATGTGTACTTTACTAGTACTCCTAGCAGCACCAGGGTATTAGATACCGGTTCGGTTGCTAAGTGTTAGTAACTCGAAATAAAAGCTGCGGAATAAACGGAGACTAGCTAAAGGTGAGATGACGATATGTGTTGGAAGTGTTTCCAAGGTTGATGTGATCAAGCATCGCATGCTCCCTCTACCATCGAGATTGGTGTAAAATTTTGGTTTGCGTTGAGCATAAACATGATTGGATTATGTTTATCGCAATACGGTTATTCATTTAAGGAGAATAATGGTTACTCTGTTTATTTGAATAATACCTTCAATGGTCTTGCACCTAAAATGAATCTCGATCGCAGTGATACACATGTTCGTGCCAAAAGATATAAAATAGTAATGATAGTACCACATACTTGTGGCACTGCCATTTGAGTCATATTGGTATAGAACGCATGAAGAAGCTCCATGTAGATGGATCTTTGGACTCACTCGTTTTTGAAAAGATTGAGACATGCGAACCATGTCTATTGGTATATATGCATGAAGAAACTCCATGCAGATGGATCGTTTGGACTCACTTGATTTTGAATCACTTGAGACATGCAAATCATACCACATGGGCAAGATGACTGAAAGGCCTCGTTTTCAGTAAGATGGAACAAGAGAGCAACTTGTTGGAAGTAATACATTTGATGTGTGCAGTCCAATGAGTGCTGAGGCACGCAGTGGATATCGATATGTTCTTACTTCACAGATGATTTGAGTAGATGCTGAGAATATTTACTTGATGAAACACAAGTCTGAATTATTGAAAGGTTCAAGTAATTTCAGAGTGAAGTTGAAGATCGTCGTGACAAGAGGATAAAATGTCTATGATATGATCATAGAGATATCTGAGTTACGAGTTTGGCACACAATTAAGACATTGTGGAAAGTGTTTCACAATTAATACCGCCTGGAACACCACAGTGTGATGGTGTGTCCGAACATCATAACTGCACCCTATTGGATATGGTGCATACCATGATGTCTCTTATCGAATTACCACTATCGTTTATGGGTTAGGCATTAGAGACAACCGCATTCACTTTAAAAGGGCACCACGCAATTCCGTTGAGACGACACCGTTTAGAGAAACCTAAGTTGTCGTTTCTTAAAAGTTTGGGGCTGCGATGCTTATGTGAAAAAGTTTCAGGCTGATAAGCTCGAACCCAAAGCGGATAAATGCATCTTCATAGAATACCCAAAACAGTTGGGTATACCTCCTATTTCAGATCTGGAAGCAAAAGTAATTGCTTCTAGAAACGAGTCCTTTCTCGAGGAAAAGTTTCTCTCGAAAGAATTGAGTGGGAGGATGGTGGAGACTTGATGAGGTTATTGAACCGTCACTTCAACTAGTGTGTAGCAGGGCACAGGAAGTTGTTCCTGTGGCACCTACACCAATTGAAGTGGAAGCTTATGATAGTGATCATGAAACTTCGGATCAAGTCACTACCAAACCTCGTAGGTCGACAAGGATATGTACTACTCTGAGTGGTACGGTAATCCTGTCTTGGAAGTCATGTTGTTAGACAACATG
Source organism: Triticum aestivum (assembly GCF_018294505.1). Lineage (NCBI taxonomy): Eukaryota > Viridiplantae > Streptophyta > Magnoliopsida > Poales > Poaceae > Triticum > Triticum aestivum. Next base: position 15,350,145 of record NC_057796.1, read on the forward strand.
AACCTACGAGCTATGGAGAAGCGATGGTGGGCCCATATTCCGACAAATGGTTAGAAGCCATGAAATCCGAGATAGGATCCATGTATCAGAACAAAGCATGGACTTTGGTGAACTTGCCCGATGATCGGCAAGCCATTGAGATAAATGGATCTTTAAGAAGAAGACGGACGTGGACGGTAATGTTACCGTCTATGAAGCTCGACTTGTGGCAAAGAGTATTTTCACAAGTTCAAGGAGTTGACTACGATGAGATTTTCTCATCCGTAGCGATGCTTAAGTCCGTCGGAATCATGTTAGCATTAGCTGCATTTATGAAATCTGGCAGATGGATGTCAAAACAAGTTTCCTTACCAGTTTTCGTAAGGAAAGGTTGTATGTGATACAATCAGAAAGGTTTTGTCGATCCTAAGGATGCTAAAAGGTATGCTAGCTCCAGCGATCCTTCCATGGACTAGAGCAAGCATCTCGGAGTCAGAATATACGCTTTGATGGAGTGATCAAAGTTTTTGGGTTTATACAAAGTTTGTTAGAAACTTGTATTTACAATAAAGTGAGTGGGAGCGCTACAACATTTCTGATAAGTATATGTGAATGACATATTGTTGATCCGAAATGATGTAAAATTTCTGGAAAGCATAAAGGGTTGTTTGAAAGGAGTTTTTCAAAGGAAGACCTGGATAAAGCTGCTTACATATTGGGCATCAAGATCTATAGAGATAGATCAAGACGCCTGATGATACTTTCAAAGAACGCACACCTTGACATGATTTTGAAAGAGTTCAAAATAGATCAGCAAAGAAGGAGTTCTTGGCTGTGTTACAAGGTGTGAGTATTGAGTAAGACTCAAGACCTGACCACAGCAGAAGAGAGAGAAAGGACGAAGGTCGTCCCCTATGCTTTAGACGTAGGCTCTACAGTATGCTATGCTGTGTACCGCACATGAAGTGTGCCTTGCCATGAGTTGGTCAAGGGGTACAATAGTGATCCGGGAATGGATCACATGACAGCGGTCGAACTTATCCTTAGTATCTAGTGGACTAAGGAATTTTCTCGATTATGGAGGTGAAAAGGAGTTCGTCGTAAAGGGTTACGTCGATGCGAACTTTGACACTAATCCGGATGACTCTGAGTAGTAAACCGGATTCGTATAGTAGAGCAGTTATTTGAAATGGCTCCAAGTAGCGCGTGGTAGCATCCACAAGATGACATAGATATTCGTAAAGCACACACGGATCTGAAAGGTTCAGACCCGTTGACTAATAACCTCTCTCACAAGCATAACATGATCAACCAGAACTCATTGAGTGTTATCACATGTGTGATTGTGACTCTGACCTTGTTGTCATGGATGACTGTGTTAATCACATGGTGATGTGAACTAGATTATTGACTCTAGTGCAAGTGGGAGACTGTTGGAAATATGCCCTAGAGGCAATAATAAATTGGTTATTATTATATTTCCTTGTTCATGATAATCGTTTATTATCCATGCTAGAATTGTATTGATAGGAAACTCAGATACATGTGTGGATACATAGACAACACCATGTCCCTAGTAAGCCTCTAGTTGACTAGCTCGTTGATCAATAGATGGTTACGGTTTCCTGACCATGGACATTGGATGTCGTTGATAACGGGATCACATCATTAGGAGAATGATGTGATGGACAAGACCCAATCCTAAGCCTAGCACAAGATCGTGTAGTTCGTTTGCTAAGAGCTTTTCTAATGTCAAGTATCATTTCCTTAGACCATGAGATTGTGCAACTCCCGGATACCGTAGGAATGCTTTGGGTGTACCAAACGTCACAACGTAACTGGGTGGCTATAAAGGTGCACTACAGGTATCTCCGAAAGTGTCTGTTGGGTTGGCACGAATCGAGACTGGGATTTGTCACTCCGTGTAAACGGAGAGGTATCTCTGGGCCCACTCGGTAGGACATCATCATAATGTGCACAATGTGACCAAGGAGTTGATCACGGGATGATGTGTTACGGAACGAGTAAAGAGACTTGCCGGTAACGAGATTGAACAAGGTATCGGGATACCGACGATCGAATCTCGGGCAAGTAACATACCGATTGACAAAGGGAATTGTATACGGGATTGATTGAATCCCCGACATCGTGGTTCATCCGATGAGATCATCGTGGAACATGTGGGAGCCAACATGGGTATCCAGATCCCGCTGTTGGTTATTGACCGGAGAACGTCTCGGTCATGTCTGCATGGTTCCCGAACCCGTAGGGTCTACACACTTAAGGTTCGATGACGCTAGGGTTATAGGGAATAGATATACGTGGTTACCGAATGTTGTTCGGAGTCCCGGATGAGATCCCGGACGTCACGAGGAGTTCCGGAATGGTCCGGAGGTAAAGATTTATATATGGGAAGTCCTGTTTTGGTCACCGGAAAAGTTTCGGGTGCTATCGATAACGTACCGGGACCACCGGGAGGGTCCCGGGGTCCACCAGGTGGGGCCACCGGCCCCAGAGGGCTGCGTGGGCCAAGTGTGGGAAGGGACCAGCCCCTAGGTGGGCTGGTGCGCCTCTCACAAGGGCCCACGGCGCAGGAAGGGGGAAGGGGGAAACCCTAGGCTCAGATGGGCCTAAGGCCCACCTAGTGGTGCGCCCCCTCTCTCCCCCTTGGCCGCCCCCCTAGATGGATTAGGGCTGGCCGCACCCCTTAGGGGGAAACCCTAGATGGGGGCGCAGCCCCTCCCCCTCCCCTATATATAGTGGGGGTTTTGGGGCTGCCAAGGACACGAGACTATCTCTCTCTTGGCGCAGCCCTACCCTCTCCCTCCTCCTCTCCTGTGGTGCTTGCGAAGCCCTGCAGGATTGCCACGCTCCTCCACCACCACCACGAGGTCGTGCTGCTGCTGGATCTCCATCAACCTCTCCTCCCCCTTGCTGGATCAAGAAGAGGAGACGTCGCTGCTCCGTATGTGTGTTGAACGCGGAGGTGCCGTCCGTTCGACACTCGGTCATCGGTGATTTGGATCACGGCGAGTGTGACTCCATCAACCCCGTTCATTGGAACGCTTCCGCTCGCGATCTACAAGGGTATGTAGATGCACTCCTTTCCCCTCGTTTCTAGTATACTCCATAGATGGATCTTGGTGATGCATAGGAATTTTTTTTTAAATTCTGCTACGATCCCCAACAGTGGCATCATGAGCCAGGCCTATGCGTAGTTACTATGCACGAGTAGAACACAAAGCAGTTGTGGGCGTAGATGTTGTCAATTTTTCTTGCCACTTACTAGTCTTATCTTGTTTCGGCGGTATTTGGGATGAAGCGGCCCGGACCGACCTTACACGTACGCTTACGTGAGACAGGTTCCACCGACTGACATGCACTAGTTGCATAAGGTGGCTAGCGGGTGTCTGTCTCTCCCACTTTAGTCGGATCGGATTCGATGAAAAGGGTCCTTATGAAGGGTAAATAGAAATTGGCATATCACGTTGTGGCTTTTGCGTAGGTAAGAAACGTTCTTGCTAGAATCCCATAGCAGCCACGTAAAACATGCAACAACAATTAGAGGACGTCTAACTTGTTTTTGCAGGGTATGCTATGTGATGTGATATGGCCAAAAGGATGTGATGAATGATATATGTGATGTATGAGATTGATCATGTTCTTGTAATAGGAATCACGACTTGCATGTCGATGAGTATGACAACCGGCAGGAGCCATAGGAGTTGTCTTAATTTATTGTATGACCTGCGTGTCAATGAAAACGCCATGTAATTACTTTACTTTATTGCTAACCGTTAGCCATAGTAGTAGAAGTAATAGTTGGCGAGACAACTTCATGAAGACACGATGATGGAGATCATGATGATGGAGATCATGGTGTCATGCCGGTGACGAAGGTGATCATGCCGCGCCTCGAAGATGGAGATCAAAGGCGCAAGATGATATTGGCCATATCACGTCACTTTATGATTTGCATGTGATGTTTGTCATGTTTACATCTTATTTGCTTAGAACGACGGTAGCATAAATAAGATGATCCCTCACTAAAATTTCAAGAGACGTGTTCCCCCTAACTGTGCACCGTTGCGAAGGTTCGTTGTTTCGAAGCACCACGTGATGATCGGGTGTGATAGATTCTAACGTTCGAATACAACGGGTGTTGACGAGCCTAGCATGTACAGACATGGCCTCGGAACACATGCGAAACACTTAGGTTGACTTGACGAGCCTAGCATGTACAGACATGGCCTCGGAACACAAGAGACCGAAAGGTCGAACATGAGTCGTATAGTAGATACGATCAACATGGAGATGTTCACCGATGATGACTAGTCCGTCTCACGTGATGATCGGACACGGCCTAGTTTGACTCGGATCATGTATCACTTAGATGACTAGAGGGATGTCTATCTGAGTGGGAGTTCATTAATAATCAGATGAACTTAATTATCATGAACATAGTCAAAAGGTCTTTGCAAATTATGTCATAGCTTACGCTTTAGTTCTACTGTTTAAGATATGTTCCTAGAGAAAATTTAGTTGAAAGTTGATAGTAGCAATTATGCGGACTGGGTCCGTAAACTGAGGATTGTCCTCATTGCTGCACAGAAGGCTTATGTCCTTAATGCACCGCTCGGTGTGCTGAACCTCAGCGTCGTCTGTAGATGTTGCGAAACATCTGACATACACGTTTTGATGACTACGTGATAGTTCAGTGCGTAATGCTAACGGTTTAGAATTGTGGCACCAAAGACGTTTTGAAACGTCGCAGAACATATGAGATGTTCCGAAGACTGAAATTGGGATTTCAGACTAGTGCCCACGTCAAGAGGTATGAGACCTCTGACAAGTTTCTTAAGCCTGCAAACTAAGGGAGAAAAGCTCAATCGTTGAGCATGTGCTCAGATTGTCTGAGTACTACAATCACTTGAATCGAGTGGGAGTTAATCTTCCAGATGAGATAGTGATGGTTCTCCATAGTCACTGCCACCAAGCTATTAGAGCTTCGTGATGAACTATAACATATCAGGGATAGATATGATGATCCTTGAGCTATTCGCGATGTTTGACACCGCGAAAGTAGAAATCAAGAAGGAGCATCAATTGTTGATGGTTAGTAAAACCACTAGTTTCTAGAAGGGCAAGGGCAAAAGGGATACTTCATGAAACAGCAAATCATTTGCTGCTCTAGTGAAGAATCCCAAGGTTGAACCCAAACCCGAGACTAAGTGCTTCTGTAATGAGGGGAACGGTCACTGAAGCAGAACTACCCTAGATACTTGGTAGATGAGAAGGCAGGCAAGGTCGACAGAAGTATATTGGATATACATTATATGAATGTGTACTTTACTAGTACTCCTAGCAGCACCAGGGTATTAGATACCGGTTCGGTTGCTAAGTGTTAGTAACTCGAAATAAAAGCTGCGGAATAAACGGAGACTAGCTAAAGGTGAGATGACGATATGTGTTGGAAGTGTTTCCAAGGTTGATGTGATCAAGCATCGCATGCTCCCTCTACCATCGAGATTGGTGTTAAACCTAATAATTGTTATTTGGTGTTTGCGTTGAGCATAAACATGATTGGATTATGTTTATCGCAATACGGTTATTCATTTAAGGAGAATAATGGTTACTCTGTTTATTTGAATAATACCTTCAATGGTCTTGCACCTAAAATGAATCTCGATCGCAGTGATACACATGTTCGTGCCAAAAGATATAAAATAGTAATGATAGTACCACATACTTGTGGCACTGCCATTTGAGTCATATTGGTATAGAACGCATGAAGAAGCTCCATGTAGATGGATCTTTGGACTCACTCGTTTTTGAAAGGATTGAGACATGCGAACCATGTCTATTGGTATATATGCGTGAAGAAACTCCATGCAGATGGATCGTTTGGACTCACTTGATTTTGAATCACTTGAGACATGCAAATCATACCACATGGGCAAGATGACTGAAAGGCCTCGTTTTCAGTAAGATGGAACAAGAGAGCAACTTGTTGGAAGTAATACATTTGATGTGTGCAGTCCAATGAGTGCTGAGGCACGCAGTGGATATCGATATGTTCTTACTTCACAGATGATTTGAGTAGATGCTGAGAATATTTACTTGATGAAACACAAGTCTGAATTATTGAAAGGTTCAAGTAATTTCAGAGTGAAGTTGAAGATCGTCGTGACAAGAGGATAAAATGTCTATGATATGATCATAGAGATATCTGAGTTACGAGTTTGGCACACAATTAAGACATTGTGGAAAGTGTTTCACAATTAATACCGCCTGGAACACCACAGTGTGATGGTGTGTCCGAACATCATAACTGCACCCTATTGGATATGGTGCATACCATGATGTCTCTTATCGAATTACCACTATCGTTTATGGGTTAGGCATTAGAGACAACCGCATTCACTTTAAAAGGGCACCACGCAATTCCGTTGAGACGACACCGTTTAGAGAAACCTAAGTTGTCGTTTCTTAAAAGTTTGGGGCTGCGATGCTTATGTGAAAAAGTTTCAGGCTGATAAGCTCGAACCCAAAGCGGATAAATGCATCTTCATAGAATACCCAAAACAGTTGGGTATACCTCCTATTTCAGATCTGGAAGCAAAAGTAATTGCTTCTAGAAACGAGTCCTTTCTCGAGGAAAAGTTTCTCTCGAAAGAATTGAGTGGGAGGATGGTGGAGACTTGATGAGGTTATTGAACCATAACTTCAACTAGTGTGTAGCAGGGCACAGGAAGTTGTTCCTGTGGCACCTACACCAATTGAAGTGGAAGCTTATGATAGTGATCATGAAACTTCGGATCAAGTCACTACCAAACCTCGTAGGTCGACAAGGATGCGTACTACTTCAGAGTGGTACGTGAATCCTGTCTTGGAAGTCATGTTGCTAGACAACAATGAACCTACGAGCTATGGAGAAGCGATGGTGGGCCCGATATTCCGACAAATGGTTAGAGCCATGAAATCCGAGATAGGATCCATGTATCAGAACAAAGCATGGACTTTGGTGAACTTGCCCGATGATCGGCAAGCCATTGAGATAAATGGATCTTTAAGAAGAAGACGGACGTGGACAGTAATGTTACCGTCTATGAAGCTCGACTTGTGGCAAAGAGTATTTTCACAAGTTCAAGGAGTTGACTACGATGAGATTTTCTCATCCGTAGCGATGCTTAAGTCCCGTCGGAATCATGTTAGCATTAGCTGCATTTATGAAATCTGGCAGATGGATGTCAAAACAAGTTTCCTTACCAGTTTTTCGTAAGGAAAGGTTGTATGTGCATACAATCAGAAAGGTTTTGTCGATCCTAAGGATGCTAAAGGTATGCTAGCTCCAGCGATCCTTCCATGGACTAGAGCAAGCATCTCGGAGTCAGAATATACGCTTTGATGGAGTGATCAAAGTTTTGGTTTATACAAAGTTTGTTAGAAACTTGTATTTACAATAAAGTGAGTGGGAGCGCTACAACATTTCTGATGTATATGTGAATGACATATTGTTGATCCGAAATGATGTAAAATGAGCGAACCTACACTCTAAAATGCATCTATATACATCCGTATGTAGTCCGTATTGAATCTGTAAAAGGTCTTATATTTAAAAACGGAGGGAGTACTAGTTATCTAGTGGTTGTTTGGTGGTCCAAAAACATCAAAGTAATTTTTATTATCTGACATACTTTGTACTTCCAAATTTTTTATAATATATCTAGGGTATTTCGAAGAAAAGAAACCGCAAATGCAGAAGCTAATAATTAAGAAAATTAGCAAATTGACTTGGAAACATTAGAAAAAACAAAATACATGTAGATCGATTTTGTAGTTATCCATATGAGCCTAAATACATATTCCTTTGGTTAGTTTCCTTATGAGCAGTTATGTGTTGTAACTTTCCAAAAAAAGCAAAACATACAGCTAGAGAGAGTAAAGAGTTACGCAATTCTTCAAAAGTAGTTGTAAATCTTGTGATTGTCTCTAAACCATGGGAAATAAATGCAAATCGACATGACAACGGACCGTGTAGTATCGTATTTGGAGCTACAACGTCGCACTTCAGATGTATCATCTATTATTTTGCTAAAACTAATAACAGTCACATATTTGGTGTAGGCCAAATATCTTGAGCTAAGCTTTTTCATTTGTACAAATCTTATCCTAAAATATAATATAATTTCTTGATTTCCTAATACATACAAGCTTGTAATTCATGTTAGTGGAAAATGATCCAGAATTATTAGCCCACCAAAGATGAGGCATCCATGATACGATATCAACCCATTCAACAGCCCTCGCAAAAAAACCCATTCAACAGGACGTGTTAGCTCTCTTTGAAACTTTAAATTACATTGTGCTTAGATGGTTAGGTTCCTTGTGATGGAACCAACTCACTATGGTTCAAATCCTATACATGGCACCCGTGGTCGCATTTTACTGTATTTATTTCACGCACTCCGGCGATGTGTGTTGAATGAGAGGAGACATCCCCATCGACAGCGAACGCGTCTATGGCAACTTTGTCAATCTCAAGATGTTGTGTCAACTTAGTATCTACGAGCTGCTCGTAGGGGTAGGATTTGTGTGCATCCGTTCATAGGATTGATGTATTGCGTGGATATGAGCATCTATATTTTTACTGTGTTAAAACTATGGAAATTTGTAAAAGTACGCGATACAAACAGAGAAACCTCCCTCGCGACGCAAAAGCAGGGGACGAGCAAGGCGCCGCCAAGGCCCCATTCCCTGCCCTCCCACTAGTAGAAAACAGGGCTTTGGTCCAGGCCGGGTAAGCCCATTAATCCCGGTTCACTCACGAACCGCGACCCATGGGGCATCGGTCCTGGTTCGTAAGGCCAGGGGGCCGGCCGGGCCTCATGGGGCATTGTCCCGGTTCGTCTGGACCCTTTGGTCCCGGTTCCGGACATGAACCGGGACCAATGGGCCTCGCTCCTGGCCCACAACCATTGGTCCCGGTTCGTGGCTGGAACCGGGACCAAAGGGGGTCCTTTTAGTCTCGGTTCCAGCCACGAACCGGGACCAATGAGATGGCCTATATATACCCCCTGCCCGCGAGCAGAGTAGTGGAGTGCTCTGTTTTTTTGGCCGGCCGTGGGAGAGCTTTGTGGTGCTCTAGCTCACCTCCTAATGCACATGAGGTGTTCGATGAAATGCCCGAGCCACACTTAAGCTTTCTCCTCTCGAAGCTCCTTGTCCAAGCTCCATTTTCCTCAAGATTTGTCTAGATTTGGCGGTCCTCATGTCCCGTCCTCGTCCTCACCGCCGTCGATCGCCCGCGCCGATCTCATCGCACGGCACCACCGTGGTGAGCCTCTTGATCTTATCTTCTTTCTAAAAGAAAAAAGTTCCTTACTTGTATGATTTAGATAGATACTTGTGTAATTTTCTTACTTTATTATTGTTTGTTATTATATAGTGCGATGGTTTTTGGTATCCGCCTCCGTCGGCCCTCGTCCTGTCTATGATTCGGATGTGGTATAGTATTATATTCTATAACTATTTGGTTCATTTAGTGTTTATGACAATTATGCCGAGCCAAACGTGACATAGATTTTTTTTATCTAGGAGGTATGTGAACCAAAATTCCAACCGACCCTATTGTCGAGAGGTTAAATTTAGTTGAAGAAAGAAAACAATTACTTGAAGGAAAAATTGAAAAAAATTGAGAGGAGAAGATGATATTGGAGTTGCATGTTGCGGATGTCGTCGATGATCACAAGATCAAGATGGATGCAATGCGCTTGAAGATTAGAAAGATTAGAAAATATGCCATTCATACTGAGGCTTGGTATCATTATGTCGCTGGATCAATTTACCTTAGTTGCGATTATGATCGTATTGTTGTTGCTTGAAATGTTTTTACATTAGTTTCAATGTATGGTTTAATTAGATGCTCTGGAGAGCTATATGTTGTTCAATGAGAACTATGTATGTACTTTGGTTTTAATGTGATGGATGAACTTCTATTATTTGGGCACTTGTCTATTCATGATGTTCTGTAATGGTTTTTGACACACTTAATTATATATAATGCACGCAGATGAACCCGGGAAATGGATGTGCGGTAATAGACCGCCACCTCCGAGTACATTGAGGGTGTGCATAATTTCTCGTAGTGGGTGAGACAAACAAGAAAAATGGTTCGATTATGTTGTCCATGCCTATTATGTGGGAATACCGAAAAGGGGGTTAATTTTTTACAACTTCTGAACAAAGGATTTGAGATGCACAGAAAATATTGAAGGAAGAATCTTCCAAGGAGGATAATGAATTGGCCCCCGACAGTACGTACGCACAAAGAAAGGTTGTAATGCCCTCTAGGATTTGGAGGTGCAAGAAGAACATGCAATGCCCTAATGACTGCATCTCATACCGCGGTCGCGTAGCGAAGATTTTGAACGCATGTCCGGTATGCTTGTGCATTGCGGTATAAGATCAGACAAGATGGACCTTCCCTGGTGAATGTTGACGGCGAGCGCCCAGGAGAGGGTTCCTGCCAAGGTGATGTGGTATGCTCCTATAATACCATGGATTGAACGTCTGTTCAAAAACAAAGAGCATGCCAATGATGCGATGGCACAGAGAGGACCGTAAGAAAGACGGGAAGTTGAGAGCACCCGCTGACGGGTCGCAGTGGAGAAAATTGAGAAGAAAGTACTGAGGAGACTTTGCAGGTGACGCAAGGAACGTATGGTATTTGGTTTAAGCGCGGATGGCATTAATCCTTTTGGGGGCAGAGCAGCAATCACAGCACCTTGGCCCGTGACTCTATGTATTCCATAACCTTCCTCCTTCGCTGTGCATTGAAGCGGAAGTTTCATTATGATGCCAGTTCTCATCCAAGGCCCTAAGCAACCCGGCAACAACATTGAATGTGTACCTAAGGCCATTTAGTTGAAGAACTTTTACAGCTTGGAATGGAAACGGTGTACGTGTGTGGGATGAGCACAAACAAGGAATTTGACCTACATGCGTTGCTGTTTGTAACCATCAATGATTGGCCTGCTCTCTAGTAACCTTTCAGGACAAACAAACAAGGGATACCACGCATGCACGCACTGTTTAGATGACACCGAAGTATATACCTGGACAAATGCAGGAAGAATGTGTACCTGGGGCATCGATCGATTTCTTCCGACCAATCATCAATGTCGAAAGAAAGGCAAGCATTTCAAAGGCGAGGCAGATCACCGGAAGAAGCCCGCGACCGTACCGGTGATCACATACTTGCTATGGTCAATGATTTACAAGTAATCTTTGGAAAGGGTCCCGGCGGACTTATCTGTTTCTAATGACGCTGAGGGACGCGCACCCATGTGGAAGAAGAAATCTATATTTTGGGACCTACCCTACTGGAAAGACCTAGAGGTCACTCTTTAATCGACGTGATGCACGTGACGAAGAATCTTTGCGTGAACCTGCTAAGGCTTCTTGGCGTGTGATGGAAGATCAAAAGATACACCGGAGGCACGGGAGGACCAGCAACATGTGCACGAAAAATACAGCATGCCTCCAAAGCAGTATGAAGGTCCTGCGAGCTACGCTCTTACCAAAGAATAGAATGAAATCTTCTTTGAATGCCTGCTCAGTACGAAGGCCCCGTCTGGTTTCTCGTCGAATATAAAGGGAATAAAATATGCCAGAGAAAAAGTTCCAGAACCTAAAGTCTCATGACTGTCACGTGGTTATGACGCAACTGCTTCCGGTTGCATTGAGGGGGCTTCTACCGGACGTTCATTAGCCATTGTGAAGCTATGTGCATTCCTCAATGAAATCTCTCAGAAGGTGATCGATCCAGAAATCCTACCAAGGTTAAGGACTGATGTGGCAATGTCTTGTTAGTTTCGAGCTGGTGTTCCCACCATCCTTCTTCAATATCATGACGCATCCTAGTTCATCTAGTCGACGAGATTGTCATTCTGGGCCCTGTATTTCTACACAATGTTCCCCTTTGCGAGGTTCATGGGAGTCCTAAAGAAATATGTCTGTAACCGCGCTAGGAGAAGGAAGCATCTCCATGGGCCATCAAACAGAGGATGCATTGAGTTTTGTGTTGACTTCATTCCTGACCTTAAGAAGATTGGTCTCCCTCAATCGCGGTATGAGGGGAGACTGACCGGAAAAGGCACGCTCAGAGGGGACGGGCATTCTTGGTCTCATCACACTACACAGTTCTACAAAATTCTACCTTGGTGACCCCTTATGTCGATGAACACAAGAACATTCTGCGCTCCAAACACCCGGAGCAGTGTGACGACTGGATTACATGTGAACACATCAGGACTTTCGGCAGTTGGTTGCGAACACGTCTCAGAGGTGACAATACTATTTCTGATGAGTTGTACTCGTTGGCCAGGGGACCATCTTCGACTATATTGACTTACAAATGGTACGAGATAAATGGGAATACATTTTACACGATCGCCCAAGATCAAAAGAGCACCAACGAAAACAGTGGTGTCTGCTTTGATGCAGCAACCAAGAGGGGAAAGGACACATATTATGGTTACATAGTGGACATATGGGAACTTGACTATGGACATGATTTTAAGGTCCCTTTGTTTCAGTGCAAATGGGTCAATCTGTCAAGAGGCGGGGTACAGGTAGATCCAGAGAACGGAATAACAACAGTAGGTCTGAACAATCTTGGATACGCAGAAGAACCATTCGTCCTAGCCAATGATGTGGCGCAGGTTTTCTATGTGAAGGAAATGTCTACCAAACCGAGAAAAAGAAAAGATAAGGAAGCGAATATATCATACGATGAGCCGAAGCGCCACATAGTTCTTTCAGGAAAAAGAGACATCATGGGATTGGAGGGCAACACAGACATGTCTGAAGATTATGAAAAGTTTCATGAAATTCCTCCCTTAAAGGTCAAGGTTGACCCAAGTGTAGGAGATATGCCCTAGAGGCAATAATAAATGTTATTGATTATCTCCTTGTTCATAATTATGTTTATGTTCGATGCTATAACTGCTGTGGTTCCCGAGCCCGTATATCCATAAAGGCTCTGGGGAGAACCCATATGCACGTGTGGAATAATAAACGGTAAAATGTATTCCTAGTCGTGCCTCTAAGACTAGCTCAAGTGTTGCATGATGATTATGTTTTCCCAATCATGGGCATGTCTATGCCAAGCAACTTTGAGGGCACAATGTCAGGAAGGACATTTGTGTTGAATCGACCCGAATTGATGTTATGCTATGAGATACATTCGTCACAAGTTAATGGTTTATAACACAGAGATAGTTAATGTTTTCATAATTCCTTAGACCATGAGAGTATCGAATTTCTTCATGCTTGCTTCATGAACTTTGGGGTTTGTTAAACGTCATCCGTAACTGGATGGCTATTACGGCGGCTTACGGGTTCATGGGAAAGTATGTTAAGTAACTTGATAGCTCGAGATTGGGATTTGCTCCTCCGACGATGGAGAGATATACTCGGGCCCACTCGGTGTTACGGTGTCCATCATCGTCTAGCCAGACACTTTGTGATTTGATCACGGGGATGCCGGAACACGAAACGAGAAAAGAGAACAAAACCGGTAACGAGGTAACTTGCATAGTGGACAAAGTGTTGGCCCACGGGGATGCAATAAATCTCACCTCAGGTGTTTGTGATATATCGTGAAGCAACAGGAATAGCTCACCTCAACTTGAGGTTCACTCGAATATTCATTCGTGTGGGTATAGGGGTCAATATGGGTGTCCACGGCTCCGATGTTGATCATTGATCGGAAGGGGTTCCAGGTCATGTCTATACTTCACCGAACCTATAGGGTCACACGCTTAAGGGTCATCTATCTGCTGAATACTAGACAGGGAGTCTGAGAGAAAATCACCGAAAAAGTTTCGGACACCGAAAAGTTTCGGACAGCGGAATCGTACCGCAGAGAGAGGTCACCGGATGAGTTTCGGTGGAACCGAAAAAGTTGTTTCGGGGTATGCCATTAATTCAAAATGGTTTCGGCACATGCCTGATAATTCTTGGAGGGTGCCAGAATCATTCTGGAAACTTTTTGGAATTTTCAGAAATAAAAACCAAAAATGTTTCGGAGCTGCCGGTACCGCTTTGGCTGTTTTTCGCAGATGAAATTCACTCAATCTGAAATTGTTTCAGAACGAATCCAAAATCATTTTAGTGGGTACTGGAATTATTCTAAGACCCACAGAAATATTTTCAGATTTAGTGGACGCGAAAAATTGTCTTCATGAATAGTGAAAACGCATTCTTGTTTGCTTTTCGCAGATGAAAATCACTAAACCGAAATTGTTTCGGAACGCGTTGAAAATTATTTTAGTCGGTACTGGAAATGTTCTGAGCCCACATAAATATTTTCAATTCGAACGGACGCTGAAAAATGTCGTCATGAATAGTGAAAGTGCTTTTTGCTTGGCTTCTTGGAGAAGCCACCTTGAGGGCCTTTTTGGTATTTCCCCCCTTGGCTTCTTGGAGAAGCCACCCTTGGGCTTGGCCTATAAATAGGGGTGGAGGGGGCTGCCTAAAGGATCATCCCTTCTCACATACATGCCATTGCAATGATCTGGCTTCTTCTCTCCCTCCCAGCGAAATAGTTTCGTAGAGCCGAAAGGCTGTCTGGGTTCCGGCAGGAACTAGTTCTGGACGGCGAAGCCCTGCCGGATAGCTGACACCGTATGTGTGCAACTCTGTAGAGAGGTCATAGTTTCGATCTTAGTGCCCTGAGGGGCTGTTCGAGAGTGCCTCCCGAAGGGCTGTCCAAGTGACGGTCCGAGTTCTGTGGGTCCTCCCGGAGGGCTGTCCGAGTGACCGTTCGAGTTTCGAAGGTCCTCCCGAAGGGCTGTCCGCGACACCGTCCGGGGGACTGTTCGACCGCCTCCCGGAGGGCTGTCCGTATGGCGGATGAGGGTATTCATCCTCGCGGTTGGGAGGTTGTAAATCCTAGCTGCGGGGATCTGCACCGCCGATCGTCATCGACTCTACTTCCCGCTGCGCTACGAGTCGGTAACGAAAAAGATCAAACCTTGTATGCAGTCTCCATAGTGGTCCTGGGCTGGTGCGTAGGTCAGAAAATTTTTGTTTTCTGTCGCGTTACCCTTCAGTGGCATCAAGAGCCGTGCTATGCGTAGATGCAGGTTTCGATCTAGAATACATGGAGATGTATGGGTATTGCATAATATAATTAGGTAGTAGATGAGATCTATTGCTGAAAATTATTTATGCGGGTGACAGATGAAATCTGTTACCCGACGTTCTTGTTGCTTCCCTAGAATTTGCGTTTGCTCAATCTCGAGACAGCATGGTGGAATTTGACAAAGTTCTGGCAATCCGTGATCCTGATTGATCATGGAAGTGCTATCAGTTCTTTGGGTTCTGCCGTAGTCAAAAGAAAGATGAAATTCGCAGATGAAAGGGCATTGCAGATATTATCTGCACGGGGGTCATGCGTATGACGAAGTTTAGTATGGGGCTCGAGATTTAATTATCTCGTGTTTCATACACCCCGAGATGTTAATGTAGCAACTTGAATAATCATACTTGATGATAAAACGTTGGTAGCTGCGGTTTAAGTCAAAACCTTAGATGCCACGTAAAATAAAATTTTGCATAAACCTATTAGAGGCGTCTAACTTGGTTTTGCAGGATGTGCATGTGA
The DNA here is from genome assembly GCF_018294505.1 of Triticum aestivum. Classification (NCBI taxonomy): domain Eukaryota; kingdom Viridiplantae; phylum Streptophyta; class Magnoliopsida; order Poales; family Poaceae; genus Triticum; species Triticum aestivum. The sequence continues at coordinate 15,365,797 of NC_057796.1, forward strand.
TGTGGTATAGCAGTGCTCATACTAATTCGATTATGTATGAGATGACTATATGATGTAATTTGATTAACATGACCTGCGTGTCATGGTTCGGCATGATGGCTGGAGCCATATGATTGCACTTTAATGACCTGCGTGTCAACCTTAAGTAATGCATTAATTTTATACGCTATGGAGAGAGCAATATTATCTGGTGCATCGACAAGGTGGTGGCAATCTTCGCGAAGGTGAACACCAACATGAATGCCGAAGACGAAGAAATGAAATACTTCTCCGTCAGAAAGGGCTATACCATATCATGCTATTATGAATTGCCTGAGATGTTTATCCCTTATGTTGCACCCTTCTTGATTGCGCGGTAGTCGCTTTTTATTAGGGTGATCTCTAACAAAAATACCAAGTAGTTAGTGTTCTCCCAAGTGTAGGCCACCAAGTAGTTATGGGTGCGCCGTGTCACACGGGTACGAACGATTAGAGAAGTGTGAGGCGGGTGAGTTGAGACCTCGCAGCAAGATCACTTGGTTGTCTTGACGTTCAGGCATGACCGTCATGAGCTCGGAACACACGCATCGAAAGATGAATAAGAGTCACATAGAGATGTGATCGGCAAGTTGGCCTACCGGTTGAGATTTTTCATCATCAGTGGGTTACACCAATGGCAAACAATTGAAATGTGGGTCTTGTATCACTCACAATCAATTTTGAGAGATATTGATTTGAGTGGGAGCGCACTGTTGAATTAACATGTTTAATTCTCAGTGCAATTAATTATGAACACTGTCTAAGTATTTCTTGCATAATAGTTGTAGAATAATGGCTCGCATTTCCACCTTCCCTATTAAAATTGAATAGCTGTTAAATATCTGGTTAAAACTTTACGATTGGTAACGTAATATGAGGATTGTCCTCAAAAGTGCCGAGAAGGACTTTGTCCTATCGCATGCTTTCCGCATCCTCCCGCTAATGCTATGGATCATGTGACTCTCGTCCTTCGATCCAAAAGCTATAATTCCGTTTCAGTCAAGTGCAATATGTTTGCTTCCATGAAACCCAAACTTCGAAAGTTGGGATAGTTATATGATATTCATGGAACTGGAAATTATTTTCAGATACAAACAAAGCAATGTTTGTTTGCAAATATTAGTAAAAGTGTTTACTATGCATTTGACTGTTGGGAAAGGGATCCAGAAGAACGCCTGTCATATAATGAAAGGTGAATAAAACAACAACTTAAAGAGAAAGGTAGTGTCCAAAGGGTGTTAGTATGACTTACACGCCTAGGAAGTCCGGGGCTAATGCCACTCTTAAGTTAGGTGCTTCTTCTGAGAGTAGGAGAAATACTAAAAGTTAAACTGTTAGAAGTATAAAGGCAAAAGGAAAGAAGACTGGAATATCCAGCTCATGTATGAATGTCATACAAGTTTTTGATGTATAGAAGGCTGGTCAAAGATATAGTTCTTGCGAATTATGGTTAACATGTTAATCACTAATTCTTGGGTATTGTGAGTTCTTTACAAAAATGCCCGCTCGATTGCATTCTGTTGCAACTCGATGTAAGAACTACTATGGCCTGAAAGACTAGCTAGAAATGAGGTTAAGGTATACACAGGGAACATAGTAAATGTTACTATACCTTCCATCGGTGTATTGCCGTCTGTATTTATTTTCATAATTCATTTAGAGTTTTACAAACTCTATCACATTGCATAAGGCATCTTGCAAGAAGGTTGTTCATAAGAGAACTTTTTATGTTCGATGTTATGAATAACACAGGGCCATACTTTCATTTTGAATGAGATGTATGTTATGAATATTTATAATAATACAATACCTCTGGGTTTACTTTTCATAATTCATTTTAGAGTTTCATACACTCTATCCCATTGCACAATGTTTGTTTCAAAAGAGTTGTTCATAAAAACAACAATTGTTGTTAAGTATCATGAATAACATAAGGGCCATACTTCCATCATCGATGGGACGTATGTTATGAATATTGAGGGTAATATGATACATCCATAACACTGACGCTAAATGTCGCAAGACTAAAAGAATACCACACAAGTGTGGCACTACATTTGGTCACATTGGAGAAACCCGCATGGAAAATTCCATTATGATGGATTTTGAAGTCTTTTTGATTTTGAATCATCTGACACTTGCAACTTTCCTCCGAAAAGTGAAGTGACTAAAATACCGTTCACAGGCCATAAGCAACGAACAACAAACTTATTAGTGATCATACATTTGATGTGTGTAGTCCGATAAGTGTTGTTAGTGGTGGATTTATTTATCTTCAGAAATGACTCAAGTAGATATATGGATATTTACTTGATGAGACGTAAGTCTGGATCTTTTGAAATCATTCGAAAGGTTCTCAAAAATGAAGTAGAAGTTATTGTAATAAGAAAATTATATTTCTGCAATTTGATTGCACAAAGGAATATTTGAGTTACATGTTTAGCGAATGTCTGATGAGTTGTGAAAGGGGTTTCATAACTTGCACCTCCCGGAACACCACTGCAAGTGAAAAGTCCGTAGAGATGTAATCTAACCATTTATGACATGGTAAGGTCAAAGATGACATAAATAAATTTGCCATTATCCTTTTTAAAGTGATGCTTTAGAGACTACGGCTTTTACACTGAAAAGAGCTACATCGCGTCTGTTGAAATGAAGCCATGGTATGGTACGCCCAACCATGTTGTATCTTTTCTTAACATTTGGAATATGGGGCTTGTGTGAAAGGTTACAAACCTATTCCAAATCAGACAAGTGCTACTTTGTAGGTTATCCCAAGTCATTGGGTATTCCTCCCTCACTATACCGAGGCAAATAGGTTTGCCACAAAGAACGGTATGCTTTTAAAGAGAATGGTTGTTTCTAAAAGGTGAGTGGGAGAATAGTGCAACTCGACGAGATAAACAGTATCTTCATCAGATCAAAGGAAAGAGACCTTGGAAGTAATTCCAGAATTTCCTACTGCGACTGATACGGAAGTCTCTACAATAAAATGTATGAACTTCGGTCGAACTTGCAGCTGAACCACGTAGGCAAGGCTCGTGCAAACCTCTCAGGTGCGCAAACGAGATATTGTTGTTAGACAACATTATATCTACGATACACAAGGAAGCGTTGATGGGCCCTGACTCCAGAATTGGCTAAATGCCAATACAACCCGAGTTAGTTTCCATATAAGTGATTCAAGATTAAAACCTTGATACACCTTTCGGAAGACTTAGAGTCTAACGAATATTTATGGAACTTAAAACTGATACGGATAAAAATGTTTTATCCATAAAGCTCGACTTGTTGAAATAACAAGTTCAAGAGTTGACTACGATGAGGTTGTTTTGATCGTAGCGATGCTTAAAGTCGGTTCGGGTTGAACTAGCAATTAATACATATTTCAATAATGAGATATGAAACATGGATGATAAAAGGACTTCCATCTGATGGAAATGAAAGCTAGGACTTGTATATGATACAGTCCAAAGTAATTTGTCGATCCAGAGGATGCTAGTAGGTATGCAAACTTCAGGGTTCCAGCAATGGACAGAAGAGAGCAAAATGGAGTTGGTATCTTCGTGTTTTGATGAAATGGTCAAAGGGGTTTTGACTTCATCAATGGGTAACGAAGATGCTTGTAATTCAAGAAAGTAAGTGGGAGCATAATAATATTTCTAAAAACCTTATGTGCTTGGCACATTGGTAATTGGAAATAAATTTCTTGACACAAATTAGGACTTTATTTGAAAATAGTTTTTCGATGAAGTGCTTAGGCTATATAGCCTCAATATTAGGCATGATGATCTATGGAGATAGATTTACCTAATGGGGCTAAGCAATGAATACATATTGTCAAGATGCTAAAACCTTTTAGCATTTAAAACGCCAAGGAGTGATTCTTGCCAAAGTCACATGGAAAGAGTTTTTGCAAGACTCGGTGTCACAAAACACTGATGAGTAAAATACATGATGCAGATTCCACACACTTTTGTGTTTGGATTAATCATGTATTCCATGGTATGTAAAACAACCAGATATGTCCGATACTCCCAAGGTGTTGCGAGTATGGATACCAAAGTGATCAAATTACTGATCATGGGACAACAGTGAAATATGTCACAGAGTACTAGAGTAAGTACTGATGACATGGTTTTCTCGCAAGCAGAGATCATGAAGAGTTCGTTGTAAAATGTTACATCGATACAGTCTTCATCTTTTCTCCATGCGATTTTCGATTTAAATTAAGGGTTTTGTGTCACACACAATGTGGTGGCACAGTTAGTTGGAATTTGTTCAAACTAGTTACTTTGGCGAATTCTATAACAAGGGCTAAGTATGTTGACGCTTTAGAAGCGACAAAGAAGATGTTGAATCATATAGTTCATTCATGAACTTAGTATAGTTCCAAGATGGCTTTTGACAATGGGACACTACTGCAGGTAGTTGCTCCATAACTCAGTCTGAGGAATCCAGGTTCGACCTGTGATTCACATACATACAAAGCCAAGTCCACACAAAATATGAATTTTGTGAAAACGCGAGGACATGCAAAGATACACACGGAACTGAAGTCGTCAGATCCGTTGGATATCAGGCTATACCACAAGCGAAGCATATTTACACCGGTGTGCCACAGGTGTGAAGTGCATTAGCATAAGCTAGATTATTGTCTCTAGTGCAAGTGGGAGTCTATAGGAGATATGCCCTAGAGGCAATAATAAATGTTATTGATTATCTCCTTGTTCATAATTATGTTTATGTTCCATGCTATAACTGCTGTGGTTCCCGAGCCCGTATATCCATAAAGGCTCTGGGGAGAACCCATATGCACGTGTGGAATAATAAACGGTAAAATGTATTCCTAGTCGTGCCTCTAAGACTAGCTCAAGTGTTGCATGATGATTATGTTTTCCCAATCATGGGCATGTCTATGCCAAGAAACTTTGAGGGCACAATGTCAGGAAGGACATTTGTGTTGAATCGACCCGAATTGATGTTATGCTATGAGATACATTCGTCACAAGTTAATGGTTTATAACACAGAGATAGTTAATGTTTGCATAATTCCTTAGACCATGAGAGTATCGAATTTCTTCATGCTTGCTTCATGAACTTTGGGGTTTGTTAAACGTCATCCGTAACTGGATGGCTATTACGGCGGCTTACGGGTTCATGGGAAAGTATGTTAAGTAACTTGATAGCTCGAGATTGGGATTTGCTCCTCCGACGATGGAGAGATATACTCGGGCCCACTCGGTGTTACGGTGTCCATCATCGTCTGGCCAGACACTTTGTGATTTGATCACGGGGATGCCGGAACACGAAACGAGAAAAGAGAACAAAACCGGTAACGAGGTAACTTGCATAGTGGACAAAGTGTTGGCCCACGGGGATGCAATAAATCTCACCTCAGGTGTTTGTGATATATCGTGAAGCAACAGGAATAGCTCACCTCAACTGGAGGTTCACTAGAATATTCATTCGTGTGGGTATAGTGGTCAATATGGGTGTCCACGGCTCCGATGTTGATCATTGGTCGGAAGGGGTTCCAGGTCATGTCTATACTTCACCGAACCTATAGGGTCACACGCTTAAGGGTCATCTATCTGCTGAATACTAGACAGGGAGTCTGAGAGAAAATCACCGAAAAAGTTTCGGACACCGAAAAGTTTCGGACAGCGGAATCGTACCGCAGAGAGAGGTCACCGGATGAGTTTCGGTGAAACCGAAAAAGTTGTTTCGGGGTATGCCATTAATTCAAAATGGTTTCGGCACATGCCTGATAATTCTTGGAGGGTGCCAGAATCATTCTGGAAACTTTTTGGAATTTTCAGAAATAAAAACCGAAAATGTTTCGGAGCTGCCGGTACCGCTTTGGCTGTTTTTCGCAGATGAAATTCACTCAATCTGAAATTGTTTCAGAACGAATCCAAAATCATTTTAGTGGGTACTGCAATTATTCTAAGACCCACAGAAATATTTTCGGATTTAGTGGACGCGAAAAATTGTCTTCATGAATAGTGAAAACGCATTCTTGTTTGCTTTTCGCAGATGAAAATCACTAAACCGAAATTGTTTCGGAACGCGTTGAAAATTATTTTAGTGGGTACTGGAAATGTTCTGAGCCCACATAAATATTTTCAATTCGAACGGACGCTGAAAAATGTCATCATGAATAGTGAAAGTGCTTTTTGCTTGGCTTCTTGGAGAAGCCACCTTGAGGGCCTTTTTGGTATTTCCCCCCTTGGCTTCTTGGAGAAGCCACCCTTGGGCTTGGCCTATAAATAGGGGTGGAGGGGGCTGCCTAAAGGATCATCCCTTCTCACATACATGCCATTGCAATGATCTGGCTTCTTCTCTCCCTCCCAGCGAAATAGTTTCGTAGAGCCGAAAGGCTGTCTGGGTTCCGGCAGGAACTAGTTCTGGACGGCGAAGCCCTGCCGGATAGCTGACACCGTATGTGTGCAACTCTGTAGAGAGGTCGTAGTTTCGATCTTAGTGCCCTGAGGGGCTGTTCGAGAGTGCCTCCCGAAGGGCTGTCCAAGTGACGGTCCGAGTTCTGTGGGTCCTCCCGGAGGGCTGTCCGAGTGACCGTTCGAGTTTCGAAGGTCCTCCGGAAGGGCTGTCCGAGACACCGTCCGGGGGACTGTTCGACCGCCTCCCGGAGGGCTGTCCGTATGGCGGATGAGGGTATTCATCCTCGCGGTTGGGAGGTTGTAAATCCTAGCTGCGGGGATCTGCACCGCCGATCGTCATCGACTCTACTTCCCGCTGCGCTACGAGTCGGTAACGAAAAAGATCAAACCTTGTATGCAGTCTCCATAGTGGTCCTGGGCTGGTGCGTAGGTCGGAAATTTTTTGTTTTCTGTCGCGTTACCCTTCACCAAGCACCCTGTTAAACGATGAAGATTATCTATGATTACGGCGCAATAAGCAAAGGACACAAGCGAAGAAAAAGTGAATACTTTCTCTCCACAACTATTATGATTATGCATTTGATCTAGAAGATCACTGCAGTTACATGTGAAGAAATGAAATGCCTTTTGTAACAGATGAGTTTCCGTATGAAACCCTGAAACTTTGAAAGAAATTGTCCGTTTTGTACACGAAGTGCATCCATTTTTTGCCGTAACCCTCTCAACTTTTTAGAACATGCTATGTGGGTGAAATGATGATACCATGCTAACTTTCAACCTTTCCAGAGTTCATTTCTACTGATTTTCAATTTCAGGGTCCTATAGATCAAAAAAATCAGTAAATGCATGAAAAATAACAAATGAAGTCAGAAAGGGTTGAATATTGATGACGTAACTTTGAATGGTGCATTTTGAACATACAAAAAGTCTGGAGTTCAAATAAGTTCAAAAAATTAAATCCCTTTGTTACAGTTGAGTTTCCGTATGAAACCCTCATACTTTGAAAGAGATTGTCCATTTTGTACACGAAGTGCATCCAGTTTTTGCCTAACCCTCTCAACTTTTTAGCACATGCTATGTAGGTCAAATGATGATACCATGCCAACTTTCAACCTTTTCAGAGTTCCTTTGTAGAGCTTTTTAATTTCAGAGTCATTTAGCTCAAAGAATGAACTAATAGTAAAAAGAATGAACTAATAGCAAAAAGAATGAACTAGTAGCAAAAATAATGAACTAAAAGTAATAATTTAAAATATTCTGTTATGATCACTAAAACAAAACTATAATATTCTTCAATAGCAAAAAGAATCAACTAAAAAGCTCGTATAAAACTCTAATAGCAAAAGGAATCAACTAAAAAGCTTTTATAAACCTCTAGTATTTTTGAAACTAAAATTATATAAAATTTATGCAAC
>NC_057796.1:15374455-15377454 GCF_018294505.1 Triticum aestivum
ATGCCCCCCTTTAGTCCCGGTTGGTGGCACCAACCGGGACTAAAGGGGGGCATTAGTCACAGTTTGTGCCACCAACCGGGACCAATGCTCTGGGTATATAAACAACACTTAGAAGTTTTCCATTCACTTTGTTCCTTCGATCTCTCCTCTCTCCCGACGGCGCCGCGACCACCTCGACGCCGCCAGGCTGCCGGACTACGTCGTCGCCTCCCCGAGCATTGCCCCGACGCCCTCGGTGGCCCCTGCCCTGACGCCGTCACCGACGCGCCGGACCTCCTCGCGTGCCCTCCTCCCCGTCGTCACGCGCGTGCCCCCGAGCCCGCCGCCGGTCTCCTGCGCATTGCCGCGCCGGTCGCCTCCAGCTAGCTCCACTGCTACTCGCCGCCGGCCATAGCCGCCACTGCTTGTCGCCGCCGGCCATCTAGATGTGCTCTATTCTTTAGATAGATAGATGTTTGTTAGATGTGCTCTGTTTTTTCATATGAGATGAAATGAGATGTATTTGATCTTTTGTGGAGACGAGATGAGATGTTTGTGGAATTTTTTTTCATAGAATTAGTGTGATATTTTTGTTCATGATGATCTTGCTAAAAACTCATGATAAGTTTGTTCAATGAATGTTCTCTGTTAAAACTCATATTAAGTTTGTTCGTTGAATGTTCTATGTTAAAACTCATATTAAGTTTGTTCGATGAAGATTTTTTTGTTCATAGAAATTTACTAAGTTAAAATGTTCTCGTGTTGGGGGAGGAGTCCTCGAAACATATCAAGTGCACTTTATAAATTCATATGTTGAGTTAGTTGACTTAGGTTAGTGCGTTTTAGGTTAGTTGATTTAGTGCCTTTTAGGTTAGTTGTACTGTTAGTGCATTTTAGGTTAGTAGATTTTAGGTTAGTGGAGAGGAAAAAGGAAAATAAGGAAAAAGAAGAAAAGAGGAAGAAGGAAGAAGGAAGAAGGAAGAAGGAAGAAGGAAGAAGAAGAAAAAGAACGGGAGGAAAAAGGAAAATAAGAAGAGGAAGAAGGAGGCGAAGAAGGAGGAGAAGAAGGAGAAGAAGAGGAGAAAAAATAAGAAGAGGAAGAAGAAGAAAAAGAAGGAGAAGAAGAAGGAATAGAGGAGGAGAAGAAAAAATAGAAGAAGAAAAAAGAGGAGAAGAAGAAGGAATAGAGGATCGCCGAGCGGTCGAGGGTCGGGAACTAGGGTAGAGGGTCGAGGGTTGCCGAGGGGTCGAGGTTCGAGGATCGCCGAGGGGTCGAGGTTCGAGGATCGCCGAGGGGTCGAGGGTCGAGATTTATCAAGAATGCCCCCATTATCAATAAAAAAATTCCCCAGCTCGGCGAACAGGCAAACCAATCGTGCCCCCCTCTCAAGGTGTCTAGCGATATCGTCGCTAATCTGCCAGGGATGGTGCCCGGTACCAATCCTGTTGATTACCTGACCGATGATGTGGTGTTTGAAACAATGGAGGTGGACAAATTCAGATGCCAGTACGGGAAGCCTCTCATCAAACCTGATCATCCTCCTCTAACAAGGATGATGCGAAGATTCCATGAATGGTACATGAAAACCTGCAGCGAGTCTGGGAAGGATACTTTGATGCTGAGAATTAAAGATGAGCACGACCTCATTGGCATGGATCAGTTGTCTGTTACATTTGACGAGTTATTCCAGTTATACAATAATAAAGGCCATCGACAAAACAATCTTGACTTGCTACTGTCTGTAAGTACTACTTCTGTAATAAAGTCTCTATATAGCTCACCTCTTTCATTGCATGTATATATAATTATCCTCACTATATTATGTAGGTTGAAGATCGTCGAATGCAGAAAAGCACAAATTTATGACATTGGGTTCATTAACCCAAATGTCATACATGAATGGACACTTAAAAATAATGTCACAGAAACCGAGGAAAACTTGCTACAATCTTGCTCAAACATCAAAACAAAGATAAAATACTCTTTCCTTACAACTTCAAGTGAGTGTTACTGTCTTGTGCATATTCGGTTTCCCTTATTACTCAAGGTTATAGTACTGTAATTGATGAGTTATGCATGCGTGCGCAGCTTTCACTTTATTCTGCTAGAGATTAAGCTTGACCGGGGAGCAGTAACCGTCTCAGACTCGAGACGAAAAGATCCCCAGGAGTATGCGGACATGATTAAAATGCTCCATAAGTAAGTTATCACACCATATCGGCAACTTTCTTCATTTCCTGATATCAAATAATTATTTACTTTGTCTGGCAGGGTTTGGAAAGAGTTCACCGCAATAGCTCCGGGACTGCCTTGGGAGCTGCGATTTACACACCCGAAAGTAAGTACTACTAGCTAGTTCCACGCATCTCCCATTGATTCTAGCTAGTTTCATAAATACCATCTATCATGCTTGATTATCAGTTTGACTGAACTCTATTTCTCGTAAAGTGCTTGTGGCAGGAAGGCGGGAATGATTTTTGTGGATACTACGTTTGCGAGTTCATCCGCCACTCGACCTGTGAGCGGGGCTACACTGAAAAACAATATGAAGTGCGTAAGCAATAATATTCACAATTTTATTTTATTACCATCATTTGTGTTGAGTTTCATATATATATATATATTGACCCCCTTCTTTAAATTAGATCTGGCAGATGCGGGGTGAACTCCTACCACATGATCGCATACGAGCAATTCAAAAGGAATTGGCGGGATTCTTTCTTGACCACGTCATAAATAAAGCCGGAGAATACCATGTGGAATTTGACATTAGATGTTAGGGATTGTAAGAGATCTTATATTGTATATATGTAGCTAGTAGCGTCGGATAGATAGACGAGAACTTGTTGTTCGACCAATCTCTCAGAGAAAGAGAGGTCGATCACTTCTCTCTGTACATGTTCATGACGATCTTGTGTACTTAATGGTTTCTTCATCTTCTTACTAGCTAGCGTGTCGAGTTCTCTCTATACGTATAGTAGCTAGCGTCGACCAAGCATGGAGAAAGAGAATACACTTC
>NC_057796.1:15377464-15378134 GCF_018294505.1 Triticum aestivum
ATAGCAGGAAAAAGAATCACTCAAAAATCTATTTTTAGAGTACGCTTATTCACAAACTAGTGATTCACACAAATTTCAAAAAAATTCAAATTTAAACTATTCAAATGTGAAAACTAATGGCACTAACAGAAAGTTTATAATTTTTGTGACCTAAAAGCAAAGAGAATCACTGAAAAAACTCTAAGTAGAAACAAAAGAAAATAAATAAAGCAAAAAACAAAACAAAAAACTTGAGAAAATAGAAAAATGCCACCTACTAGGCCACCATGGCGTGAATATGACTAGAAACCCAACCATGGGCCAGGATTCAGGCCCGCAGAAAGCCCAGTAGGCGCACAGGCAGATACAGTGTGTTTAGGCCCGTAAGCCTGCATTTGACAGGAGCTCGAGAGGGTAGCAGCAGTGGGGCTTACAAACCACTCCGAGCCCCTCTGAACTAGCGTGGTGGGACTAAACTTTTTGGGCACGGGCAGCACAAGGCCTTTGGTCCCGGTTGGTGCTCGAAAGGGGTGCATTGGTACTAGTTCATGGTACCAACCGGGACCAATGCCCCCCTTTAGTCCCGGTTGGTGGCACCAACCGGGACTAAAGGGGGGCATTAGTCACAGTTTGTGCCACCAACCGGGACCAATGCTCTGGGTATATAAACAACACTTAGAAGTTTTCCATT
>NC_057796.1:15380527-15416928 GCF_018294505.1 Triticum aestivum
AAAAAACAAAAACCCCATCTCCTGAGCTGCTGATGCGTGGATGCCTTTTGGTCCCGGTTGGTGTTACCAACCGGGACTAAAGGCCCTCCTGCCTGGGCTCCCTGCAGCGGTCACGTGGAGCACCTTCTGTCCCGGTTCGTAAGAGAACCGGGACTAAAAGTTTTGGGCTTTAGTCCCGGTTCCAGAACTGGGGCTAATGGGCGTCTGGAATCGAGACAAATAGGCCGTTTTCTACTAGTGTCCTCCTCGTTGTCACTGCCGCCGCCGGCCGTCACATTCGTGGCAGGCCCCTCTCTCCCAAATGGGGTGGGGATTACTCACTGGATCGTGCAGGTCGAGCTTCTCGGCCACTGGATGGTGCAGGTCGAGCTTTAGGGGGCGGCCCTGGAGGTCGTGTGTCCTGGCGTCTAGCTTCTAGGTGGGGTTGCAGCTGGGTTCATGATGCATGGGGCGGTTGTTGATGGCTTCAGCTCGTCTCGGAGGTTTACGAAGGGGCGCCTTCGCTAGGTGCCAGATCTTGGAGGATCTGCCATGTCGCTCGGCGGCGGTGGAGTGTACAAGATTGCGTGGGGGTTGCAGCATGGGCTTTTTGGAATTGGGGGTGGTGTCTGGTGCCACTAGTCTAGTGGCGCATGGCGTAATGGTGGTTGCTTGGTTGCAGGATTGGATCTCTAGCTGGGAGGTGGTCCGTCCGGATGGTGGAAGCCAGGGTTGTGGCCTTGGAATGATGATCTCAATATGTCGGGGTGGTGGCCCTGGAATCTGTGCCAATCTAATGTCCTCGGGGTTGGTGTTCTCGCCCCTCTAAGGCGTGGGTGGCATGTCAGTGTTGGGTGGGCGGTGGGCATGTCATCTAGGCTGATGTAGCCAGCTGGCCCTTTTAGATGCGGTGGTGGTTCTTGGAGTTGGCGACCTGCATGTGTCGTATGGCTTTGGTGGCTTCGTCGAATGGTTGGGCATGATGCGATATTGTTTGCTTTAGTGATCTCCAGGAGAATGCTTTACACCGACTTTTATTGATTCCCCGTTGTTGCGGAGCCCCTTCAACCCCCTCACCAGCTGGGTCTCGAGCTCTCCAGGTGAAAACCCAAGCTTTGATTTTTGTCTAAGCGGGCGTCAAAAGCGCACCGTTACCTCCCCCTTTGGGGAATTGTCTTGGAGGCCCAATCTTCCATCTAAAGGTTGTGCCTTGCCTGTCTTGAAGTGTCGGTAAGGGCTAGGTGGTTTGCGTCCTCGGGGCCGGTGTGAACGCCGGAGTGGTGGCTCCGGGATTTGTCTTTGTGTTGCAGAGTTTTGGGGTGGCAGAATTGTCGGCAAGCGGCAAGGCTGGTGCGCAAGTGGGGGGGGGGGTCTATGGGGAGACCTGAGAGGTAGCTTCCGGAGCCATACTCGTGATGCAGTCCGTCAACTTTTGTCGCTTGGGCGGCAGAGTCGTTGGCAAGGCTAGTACGCAACCTCGTGGCCGGTGCCTGTGGTGTTGATGTTTTGTAGACCAGAGCGATGGATCTAGACCGTGTTGTAGGGTGTCATAGTATCATAGATTAGTAGTAGAATAGCATTTATTATGATACGATATCTATTTATGTTATTCTAACCCTCTCTCTTCTTTAATTACCTGGCACATCAGCGTGTTTGTTAATCCGAAGTGCAAGATACCGTCTAAGATACCACCACCGTGGCAAGCTTAACGGCGGCTAGCCAACTATTTGTTGAGATCCGCTTGGTTGAGATTTGAAAAAAAAAACCAGCCATGCTAGCCTTGTACGAGAGATTTAAAAAAGTTAGGCCCTCTCAGAACGGATGGAGGCAAATCGACCTGTGGTTGGATGGTTAGGAAGATAATGGTATCCCCAGCATACTTGGGTTCAAGTCATAGACTGGCATTCAGTGGATGTTTTTTTAACAGAGTATAGTCACAGACACTCATACATACGCATGCACGACACCCTACCCCCATGAGTACCTCGGAGAGTATCATATACTAATATCATGCATATAATACTAATGTATGATACTATATCCGCAATGCATAGTATCATAAGTTAGTATCTTAAATTGTATTATTAGTTCTTATGCATGACGCAATGTAGTACAATATTTAATATGATATGTTATCATTATATGATACCAAATCCTCTGTTTTCTCATTCAATTGTATGTCACGTAATCAAAAAGCCTAATTAGCATTAATGATACCGCTTATGTGACTCTAAACATGCAGTAGCCGACCTGTTATTTTGGCCGTCTGACGACAAGATTGTTAGCTAGTACCTCCGTCCTGGTTTATTGGCCCCCTTTGTAATTTGTGCCAAATTTTGACCAGAGATTTAACTTTTTATGACATGCATGTTATTGAATGTCAACAAAAATTAGATCATTGAATTCGTATTTGAATCTAGTTTTGAGCGATATAACTTTTTATGACATGCATGAACATTTAGTTCGTTAAATTTATATTCAAAAGTTGACACAAAATACAATGGAGACCAATAAACCAGGACGAAGGTAGTAGTTGGTTGGCAAGCAAAATGTCACCTTTGGTCTTTCGACCATGCACTCGCAGTGGCCGATTGCATGGACAAACGGAGATGGTAATTTGCATGTTTGCAATTGTAGCTAGGAAGCGAGAACAAATGGCAAAGATATTAGATAGAGCAGGAAGAGTTCCAAGATTAAAAGAATTAATTAATCATTTTTTAGGCCTACAAGCATATATGGCAGGCACTGAGCTAAACCCATGCCGACGCTATTTGGGAATGGAGTGGCCCCCTACCCCCCTTGCTCCAACGTGATTCCATCCCATATGGATGGACCGACTAGGCTATCCTGCTGGATCTACCCATACGTGTTCACCGTAATATGCGTCTGGTTTAAATAATTTGAGACAGGTAGAAAATGAAAATCAAAAGTTTTGGCAGCATATAGGTTGTTTCTTATAGTATATATAGAAAAGACACATCAACAATCATTGCAACCCCCACGAAAAAACAAAAATTAAGAAAACAATTTTACAAATTTAACCTTAAGAATGTGCAACGTTTTTTTCCCATGTCTGTGGAGCTAATATTTTTCTTGTGAACTACTTGTGCACTTCCTTTATGTGACTTGTGTGATCGATGCTTGTGAACTTTCTATGTTTACATGAATATTCCTATATGACTTATTGATATGGACTATATGTGATAGCTATTATAATGGACCAGTTGCTAGTTTGTTTTATTATCTTGATAGATGAAGTGATATTTGGTGCACTCAGGGAGGTATCCAGAAGTGTATGGTTCATGGCTCGGAAACTCAAGGAAGGTTACTTATTTTACAAAGCTTTTCACTGTCATATACTTTCAAATAACACGTGCAAGATATCTATCACCAGATCACAGATTTAGATTTCGCAATGATATGCCACCGTATTTTTGCGGGGACCGCCCTGCTATGGTCGTGTGGACGTATATGCATGGTCCAAGAACATCACTATCAACACAGAGTTAAAGTCATTAATTTTCACGTGCTCTACATGTCAGCAACCCGACAAGGCTGAAATGAGCTAGCGAGAACACAGCTAGACCGAAAAACTAAATATGAGCTACCAGGAAAAGTTTATAATTTATTCATGCTACCAGAAGACACCCAACCATGTGCGCGCATGTTCATATGACCTGAGAAGACCCGCACCAATGCACATGCATGCACATATGCGGGGCATACACACGATCTATGGTATCAAGTGGCGGATCAATACAAATAAAAAAAAGTGGTTGATCAATAATTTTAGTAGTCCTTTTGTCCCGAATTACTTGTCGCGGAAATGGATGTATCTACACTAGAAATATGTTTAGATACATCCATTTTTACGACAGTAATTCCGGACGGAGCGAGAGTCTAAATTTTCATAAATAGTTCATTCAAAACAAAGAGCTAATTTACCCGGTATTTATTAAGGTATGGAGCACAAAACTGAGAGCCCACCGAATGCATTTTACTGCTAAAACTTTGTTTACTAGTTATCAACGCCTACGAACGCACAAGCTAGCTAGAAATTTAAAAAAGTTACACCTTAACTTCAAAACATTGCAAAAATACAGAATGATTTTGAAATATAATAAGAACATATAGACCGATTCATACTTATACATATCAGCCAAAATACATTTTCGCAAAAAAAGAGCCTAAATACATGTTTCCTTGGTTATTTCCTTTATGACTAGTTATACATTGTAACTTTGTCATAACGATGAACATACAATTCGAAATTAAAAGAAACATACAAGTAGAGAAAATAAGAAGTGTTATGCCCAATTCTTAAAAAACAATTGCAACTCGTGAGTTTCTCCAAACCTTTAAAAATAAATGCAAATGGAAAAAATAATGGACCGTGTGGTATTGCATTTGGAGTTAAAATATAGCACCAGTAATGCAACATCTATTCTTTGGCTGGAACTACTTACAGTGAGATATCTGGAGTAGGCCAAATATCCTGGGCTAAGATTTTCATTTATACAATTTGTATCCTAAAAATATTATTGAATTTCTTGTCTCTTAATACATACATGCTTGTAACTCATGTTAGTGTCAAATGAACCGGAAGAATAAGCCAAAAAGATGAGGCATCCAGTTGGTACAACATCAATCCATGCAAGAGATGCTAGGTCAGTTTGAAACTTCAAATTGATTCAGGTCATCCTCTCAAGATTAAAATTTGTAAACTAAAATATAAGGAAAGAATTAAAACTTACCTTTTGAAGATATTATAATCAGTTACCACGTAAGGGATTTTCTTAGTTGCTTATTTCAATACATGTGATGGTAACCATAATGATCTCAAGAACCTGCTCTCGGACAAAGAATTACAACTTCAACTATTTGCTGATATTATATCATTGGTACCTACAGAAAACAAGGAGATATTAAGTAACATCATGTATGTTCAATTGGATTTCCTATTTATTGATTCGTGGTCCGGGAGAAGTTCCCTGCAATTCAAAAAAGATTTTGACGTTTCACGGCCTATCTTGAATTGTGATGCCAGGCACATATTAAGGAGTTACCATCAGGCCCTTGTATACCATTCTCCATCCAATTGTTTATTCAGGGCCCAAGAACAACACCATTTGCTCCTGTAAAATCCTTCCCGTAAGTGGTTATAGCGAAGTCTATATAATTTTGGGAAAGTATTCTGGTCAGGTTTTTTCTCAGTTTCCGTAAACAGCTTCACCAAAAAATTGTTTTCTTTCTATTTCCCATTAAAATAGCTGATGGCCCGCAAGTCATCAATGACGACGTTGCTCGTCACCATTGCCATGTGAGCTGGGTGACCGGCGGAGAGCTCCTTGCGGCGGTGGTGCCTAGCCATGCGATGGCGAGTGGCAGCACGAGAAACGTAATGGCCTCATATATAAGTTTTGTAGTGACCCGACAGTGACCATGGGGCGGTCCTGGAGTTGGATGAGATTTGTGATGCACTGACCGATGGAGAGCTCCTAGCGGCAGCACAGGAAATAATAGTATTATAGTTTGATAGCAGTGAGTAGCAATAGTAATGGTAATAGTAACTTAGATGGGCCTAAGGCCCGCCTAGTGGTGCGCCCCCCTCTCTCCCCCCTTGGCCGCCCCCCTAGATGGATCTAGGGCTGGCCGCACCCCTTGGGGGGGGGGGAACCCTAGATGGGGGCGCCGCCCCTCCCCCTCCCCTATATATAGTGGGGTTTTTGGGGCTGCCAAGGACACGAGACTATCTCTCTCTTGGCGCAGCCCTACCCCTCTCCCTCCTCCTCTCCTGCGGTGCTTGGCGAAGCCCTGCAGGATTGCCACGCTCCTCCACCACCACCACGCCGTCGTGCTGCTGCTGGACGGAGTATTCCCCAACCTCTCCCTCTCTCCTTGCTGGATCAAGGCGTGGGAGACGTCACCGGGCTGCACGTGTGTTGAACGCGGAGGCGCCGTGGTTCGGCGCTTAGATCGGAATCAACCGCGATCTGAATCGCTACGAGTATGACTCCTTCATCCGCGTTCTTGCAACGCTTCCGCATCGCGATCTACAAGGGTATGTAGATGCACTCCCCTTCCCCTCGTTGCTAGATTACTCCACAGATTGATCTTGGTGATGCGTAGAAAATTTTGAATTTCCGCTATGTTCCCAACAGTGGCATCATGAGCTAGGTCTATGCGTAGTTTCTATGCACGAGTAGAACACAAAGTAGTTGTGGGCGTCGATTTTGTCAATTTACTTGCCGTTACTAGTCTTATCTTGATTCGGCGGCATCATGGGATGAAGCGGCCCGGACCGACCTTACACGTACTCTTACGTGAGACAGGTTCCACCGACTGACATGCACTAGTTGCATAAGGTGGCTAGCGGGTGTCTGTCTCTCCCACTTTAGTCGGATCGGATTCGATGAAAAGGGTCCTTATGAAGGGTAAATAGAAATTGGCATATCACGTTGTGGCTTTGCGTAGGTAAGAAACGTTCTTGCTAGAATCCATAGCAGCCACATAAAACATGCAACAACAATTAGAGGACGTCTAACTTGATTTTGCAGGGTATGCTATATGATGTGATATGGCCAAAAGGATGTGATGAATGAGATATGTGATGTATGAGATTGATCATGTTCTTGTAATAGGAATCACGACTTGCATGTCGATGAGTATGACAACCGGCAGGAGCCATAGGAGTTGTCTTAATTTATTGTATGACCTGCGTGTCAATGAAAACGCCATGTAATTACTTTACTTTATTGCTAACCGTTAGCCATAGTAGTAGAAGTAATAGTTGGCGAGACAACTTCATGAAGACACAATCATGGAGATCATGGTGTCATGCCGGTGACGAAGGTGATCATGCCGCGCCTCGAAGATGGAGATCAAAGGCGCAGGATGATATTGGCCATATCACGTCACTTTATGATTTGCATGTGATGTTTATCATGTTTACATCTTATTTGCTTAGAACGACGGTAGCATAAATAAGATGATCCCTCACTAAAATTTCAAGAGACGTGTTCCCCCTAACTGTGCACCGTTGCGAAGGTTCGTTGTTTCGAAGCACCACGTGATGATCGGGTGTGATAGATTCTAACGTTCGCATACAACGGGTGTTGACGAGCCTAGCATGTAGAGACATGGCCTCGGAACACATGCGAAACACTTTGGTTGACTTGACGAGCCTAGCATGTACAGACATGGCCTCGGAATACAAGAGATCGAAAGGTTGAACATGAGTCGTATAGTAGATGCGATCAACATGGAGATGTTCACCGATGATGACTAGTCCGTCTCACGTGATGATCGGACACGGCCTAGTTTGACTCGGATCATGTATCACTTAGATGACTAGAGGGATGTCTATCTGAGTGGGAGTTCATTAATCAGATGAACTTAATTATCATGAACATAGTCAAAAGGTCTTTGCAAATTATGTCATAGCTTACGCTTTAGTTCTACTGTTTAAGATATGTTCCTAGAGAAAATTTAGTTGAAAGTTGATAGTAGCAATTATGCGGACTGGGTTCGTAAACTGAGGATTGTCCTCATTGCTGCACAGAAGGCTTATGTCCTTAATGCACCGCTCGGTGTGCTGAACCTCAGCGTCGTCTGTAGATGTTGCGAAACATCTGACATACACGTTTTGATGACTACGTGATAGTTCAGTGCGTAATGCTAACGGTTTAGAATTGTGGCACCAAAGACGTTTTGAAACGTTGCAGAACATATGAGATGTTCCGAAGACTGAAATTGGGATTTCAGACTAGTGCCCACGTCAAGAGGTATGAGACCTCTGATAAGTTTCTTAAGCCTGCAGACTAAGGGAGAAAAGCTCAATCGTTGAGCATGTGCTCAGATTGTCTGAGTGCCACAATCGCTTGAATCGAGTGGGAGTTAATCTTCCAGATGAGATAGTGATGGTTCTCCATAGTCACTGCCACCAAGCTATTAGAGCTTCGTGTTAAACTATAACATATCAGGTATAGATATGATGATCCTTGAGCTATTGGCGATGTTTGACACCGCAAAAGTAGAAATCAAATAGGAGCATCAATTGTTGATGGTTAATAAAACCACTAGTTTCTAGAAGGGCAAGGGCAAGAGGGATACTTCATGAAACAGCAAATCATTTGCTGCGCTAGTGTAGAAAACCAAGGTTAAACCCAAACCCGAGACTAAGTGCTCCTGTAATGAGGGGAACGGTCACTGAAGCAGAACTACCCTAGATACTTGGTAGATGAGAAGGCAGGCAAGGTCGACAGAAGTATATTGGATATACATTATATGAATGTGTACTTTACTAGTACTCCTAGCAGCACCAGGGTATTAGATACCGGTTCGGTTGCTAACTGTTAGTGACTCAAAATAAAAGCTGCGGAATAAATGGAGACTAGCTAAAGGTGAGATGACGATGTGTGTTGGAAGTGTTTCCAAGGTTGATGTGATCAAGCATCGCATGCTCCCTCTACCATCGAGATTGGTGTTTGCGTTGAGCATAAACATGATTAGATTATGTTTATCGCAATACGGTTATTCATTTAAGGAGAATAATGGTTACTCTGTTTATTTGAATAATACCTTCAATGGTCTTGCACCTAAAATGAATCTCGATCGCAGTGATACACATGTTCGTGCCAAAAGATATAAAATAGTAATGATAGTACCACATACTTGTGGCACTGCCATTTGAGTCATATTGGTATAGAACGCATGAAGAAGCTCCATGTAGATGGATCTTTGGACTCACTCGTTTTTTGAAAAGATTGAGACATGCGAACCATGTCTATTGGTATGAAGAAACTCCATGCAGATGGATCGTTTGGACTCACTTGAGTTTGAATCACTTGAGACATGCAAATCATACCACATGGGCAAGATGACTGAAAGGCCTCGTTTTTCAGTAAGATGGAACAAGAGAGCAACTTGTTGGAAGTAATACATTTGATGTGTGCAGTCCAATGAGTGCTGAGGCACGCAGTGGATATCGATATGTTCTTACTTCACAGATGATTTGAGTAGATGCTGAGAATATTTACTTGATGAAACACAAGTCTGAATTATTGAAAGGTTTAAGTAATTTCAGAGTGAAGTTGAAGATCGTCGTGACAAGAGGATAAAATGTCTATGATATGATCATAGAGATATCTGAGTTGCGAGTTTGGCACACAATTAAGACATGGTGGAAAGTGTTTCACAATTAATACCGCCTGGAACACCACAGTGTGATGGTGTGTCCGAACATCATAACTGCACCCTATTGGATATGGTGCATACCATGATGTCTCTTATCAAATTACCACTATCGTTTATGGGTTAGGCATTAGAGACAACCGCATTCACTTTAAAAGGGCACCACGCAATTCCGTTGAGACGACACCGTTTAGAGAAACCTAAGTTGTCGTTTCTTAAAAGTTTGGGGCTGCGATGCTTATGTGAAAAAGTTTCAGGCTGATAAGCTCGAACCCAAAGCGGATAAATGCATCTTCATAAGAATACCCAAAACAGTTGGGTATACCTCCTATTTCAGATCTGGAAGCAAAAGTAACTGCTTCTAGAAACGAGTCCTTTCTCAAGGAAAAGTTTCTCTCGAAAGAATTGAGTGGGAGGATGGTGGAGACTTGATAAGGTTATTGAACCGTCACTTCAACTAGTGTGTAGCAGGGCACACGAAGTTGTTCCTGTGGCACCTACACCAATTGAAGTGGAAGCTTATGATAGTGATCATGAAACTTCGGATCAAGTCACTACCAAACCTCGCAGGTCGACAAGGATATGTACTACTCCTGAGTGGTACAGTAATCCTGTCTTAGATATCATGTTGTTAGACAATACTGAACCTACGAGCTATGGAGAAGCGATGGTGGCCCCATATTCCGACAAATGGTTAGACGCCATGAAATCCGAGATAGGATCCATGTATCAGAACAAAGCATGGACTTTGGTGAACTTGCCCGATGATCGGCAAGCCATTGAGATAAATGGATCTTTAAGAAGAAGACGGACGTGGACGGTAATGTTACCGTCTATGAAGCTCGACTTGTGGCAAAGAGTATTTTCACAAGTTCAAGGAGTTGACTACGATGAGATTTTCTCATCCGTAGCGATGCTCAAGTCCGTCGGAATCATGTTAGCATTAGCTGCATTTATGAAATCTGGCAGATGGATGTCAAAACAAGTTTCCTTACCAGTTTTCGTAAGGAAAGATTGTATGTGATACAATCAGAAAGGTTTTGTCGATCCTAAGGATGCTAAAAGGTATGCTAGCTCCAGCGATCCTTCCATGGACTAGAGCAAGCATCTCGGAGTCAGAATATACGCTTTGATGGAGTGATCAAAGTTTTTGGGTTTATACAAAGTTTGTTAGAAACTTGTATTTACAATAAAGTGAGTGGGAGCGCTACAACATTTCTGATAAGTATATGTGAATGACATATTGTTGATCCGAAATGATGTAAAATTTCTGGAAAGCATAAAGGGTTGTTTGAAAGGAGTTTTTCAAAGGAAGACCTGGATAAAGCTGCTTACATATTGGGCATCAAGATCTATAGAGATAGATCAAGACGCCTGATGATACTTTCAAAGAACGCACACCTTGACATGATTTTTTGAAGGGGTTCAAAATAGATCAGCAAAGAAGGAGTTCTTGGCTGTGTTACAAGGTGTGAGTATAGAGTAAGACTCAAGACCTGACCACAGCAGAAGAGAGAGAAAGGACGAAGGTCGTCCCCTATGCTTTAGACGTAGGCTCTACAGTATGCTATGCTGTGTACCGCACATGAAGTGTGCCTTGCCATGAGTTGGTCAAGGGGTACAATAGTGATCTGGGAATGGATCACATGACAGCGGTCGAACTTATCCTTAATATCTAGTGGACTAAGGAATTTTCTCGATTATGGAGGTGAAAAGGAGTTCGTCGTAAAGGGTTACGTCGATGCGAACTTTGACACTAATCCGGATGACTCTGAGTAGTAAACCGAATTCGTATAGTAGAGCAGTTATTTGAAATGGCTCGAAGTAGCGCGTGGTAGCATCCACAAGATGACATAGATATTCGTAAAGCACACACGGATCTGAAAGGTTCAGACCCGTTGACTAATAACCTCTCTCACAAGCATAACATGATCAAACCATGGAGGGTCACATGGTGATGTGACCTGTGAGTGTTAATCACATGGTGATGTGAACTAGATTATTGACTCTAGTGCAAGTGGGAGACTGTTGGAAATATGCCCTAGAGGCAATAATAAATTGGTTATTATTATATTTCCTTGTTCATGATAATCGTTTATTATCCATGCTAGAATTGTATTGATAGGAAACTCAGATACATGTGTGGATACATAGACAACACCATGTCCCTAGTAAGCCTCTAGTTGACTAGCTCATTGATCAATAGATGGTTACGGTTTCCTGACCATGGACATTGGATGTTGTTGATAACGGGATCACATCATTAGGAGAATGATGTGATGGACAAGACCCAATCCTAAGCCTAGCACAAGATCGTGTAGTTCGTTTGCTAAGAGCTTTTCTAATGTCAAGTATCATTTCCTTAGACCATGAGATTGTGCAACTCCCGGATACCGTAGGAATGCTTTGGGTGTACCAAACGTCACAACGTAACTGGGTGGCTATAAAGGTGCACTACAGGTATCTCCGAAAGTGTCTGTTGGGTTGGCATGAATCGAGACTGGGATTTGTCACTCCGTGTAAACGGAGAGGTATCTCTGGGCCCACTCGGTAGGACATCATCATAATGTGCACAATGTGACCAAGGAGTTGATCACGGGATGATGTGTTACGGAACGAGTAAAGAGACTTGCCGGTAACGAGATTGAACAAGGTATCGGGATACCGACGATCGAATCTCGGGCAAGTAGTATACCGATTGACAAAGGGAATTGTATACGGGATTGATTGAATCCGCGACATCGTGGTTCATCCGATGAGATCATCGTGGAACATGTGGGAGCCAATATGGGTATCCAGATCCCGCTGTTGGTTATTGACCGGAGAACGTCTCGGTCATGTCTGCATGGTTCCCGAACCCGTAGGGTCTACACACTTAAGGTTCGATGACGCTAGGGTTATAGGGAATAGATATACGTGGTTGCCGAATGTTGTTTGGAGTCCCGGATGAGATCCCGGACGTCACGAGGAGTTCCGGAGGTAAAGATTTATATATGGGAAGTCCTGTTTTGGTCACCGGAAAAGTTTCGGGTGCTATCGGTAACGTACCGGGACCACCGGGAGGGTCCCGGGGGTCCACCAGGTGGGGCCACCAGCCCCAGAGGGCTGCGTGGGCCAAGTGTGGGAAGGGACCAGCCACTAGGTGGGCTGGTGCGCCTCCCACAAGGGGCCCACGGCGCAGGAAGGGGGGGAAGGGGGAAACCCTAGGCTCAGATGGGCCTAAGGCCCACCTAGTGGTGCGCCCCCCCTCTCTCCCCCCTTGGCCGCCCCCCTAGATGGATCTAGGGCTGGCCGCACCCCTTAGGGGGGAAACCCTAGATGGGGGCGCAGCCCCTCCCCCTCCCCTATATATAGTGGGGGTTTTGGGGCTGCCAAGGACACGAGACTATCTCTCTCTTGGCGCACCCCTACCCCTCTCCCTCCTCCTCTCCTGTGGTGCTTGGCGAAGCCCTGCAGGATTGCCACGCTCCTCCACCACCACCACGAGGTCGTGCTGCTGCTGGATGGAGTATTCCCCAACCTCTCCCTCTCTCCTTGCTGGATCAAGGCGTGGGAGACGTCACCGGGCTGCACGTGTGTTGAACGCGGAGGCGCCGTGGTTCGGCGCTTAGATCGGAATCAACCGCGATCTGAATCGCTACGAGTACGACTCCTTCATCCGCGTTCTTGCAACGCTTCCGCATCGCGATCTACAAGGGTATGTAGATGCACTCCCCTTCCCCTCGTTGCTAGATTACTCCACAGATTGATCTTGGTGATGCGTAGAAAATTTTGAATTTCCGCTATGTTCCCAACAGTGGCATCATGAGCTAGGTCTATGCGTAGTTTCTATGCACGAGTAGAACACAAAGTAGTTGTGGGCGTCGATTTTGTCAATTTACTTGCCGTTACTAGTCTTATCTTGATTCGGCGGCATCGTGGGATGAAGCGGCCCAGACCGACCTTACACGTACTCTTACGTGAGACAGGTTCCACCGACTGACATGCACTAGTTTCATAAGGTGGCTAGCGGGTGTCTGTCTCTCCCACTTTAGTCGGATCGGATTCGATGAAAAGGGTCCTTATGAAGGGTAAATAGAAATTGGCATTTCACGTTGTGGTTTTTGCGTAGGTAAGAAACGTTCCTTCTAGAAACCCATAGCAGCCACGTAAAACATGCAACAACAATTAGAGGACGTCTAACTTGTTTTTGCAGGGTATGCTATGTGATGTGATTGTAGGGGAACGCAGCAGAAAACAAAAAATTTCCGACCTACGCACCAACCCAGGACCACTATGGAGACTGCATACATGGTTTGATCTTTTTCGTTACCGACTCGTAGCGCAGCGGGAAGTAGAGTCGATGATGATCGGCGGTGCAGATCCCCGCAGCTAGGATTTACAACCTCCCAACCGCGAGGATGTATACCCTCATCTGCTCCTCAGACAGCCCTCCGGGAGGCGGTCGAACAGTCCCCCGGACGGTGTCGCGGACAGCCCTTCGGGAGGACCTTCGAAACTCGAACGGTCACTCGGACAGCCCTTCGGGAGGACCTTCGAAACTCGGACGGTCACACGGACAGCCCTTCGGGAGGCACTCACGAACTAAGACCGAAACTACGATCTCTCTACAGAGTTGCACACATACGGTGTCATCTATCCGGCAGGGCTTCGCCGTCCAGAACTAGTTCCTGCCGGAACCCAGACAGCCTTACGGCTCTACGAAACTCTTTTCGTGGGAGGGAGAGAAAAATCCAGATAATGCATGGCATGTGTATGAGAGCAAGGGATGAGTGTGGAGGGCTGCCCCTCCACCTCTATTTATAGGAAATCCCAAGGGGGTAGGGTAGTTTCACAAAAAACCCAAAATGCACATGAATGAAGTCCTTCCACAAGGACCTAGGAGTGAAACCAAGGAACAAGAGGGTCCCCAAGGGGGGATACCCCATGTGGCCGGCCACACCCCCATGAGGGGCCCAAAAAATGGCTCCTATCCATCCATGTCATCCCCAAGATCTTTTGGAGCAAAGCCCCAAAAGGTGGCTTTCCATAAAGTAACCATAAAGCTGATTTTCACTATTCACGACGACATTTTTTAGCGTCTGATCGAACTGAAAATATTTATGTGGGCTAAGAACATTTCCAGTACCCACTAAAATGATTTTCAACGCGTTCCGAAACAATTCCGGTTTTAGTGATTTTCATCTGCGAAACGCATCTGAAGTGGCTCGGGCAGCTCCGGAACATTTCCGGTTTTTATCTCAGAAAATTCCAAAAAGCTTCCAGAATGATTCTGGCATCCTCCAAGAATTATCAGGCATGTGCCGAAACCAATTTGACTTAATGGTGTATCCCGAAACAACTTTTCGGTATCATCGAAACTTATCCGATGACCTCTCTCTGCGGTACGATTCCGCTGTCCGAAACTTTTCGGTGTCCGAAACTTTTTCGGTGATTTTCTCTCAGACTCCCTGTCTAGTATTCAGCAGATAGATGACCCTTAAGCGTGTGACCCTATAGGTTCGGTGAAGTATAGACATGACCCGGAACCCCTTCCGATCAATGATCAACATCGGAGCCGTGGACACCCATATTGACCCCTATACCCACACGAATAAATATTCGAGTGAACCTCCAGTTGCCGTGTGCTATTCCTGTTGCTTCGCGATATGTTACAAATACCCGAGGTGAGACATGTTGGCATTCCCGTGGATCAACAACTTGTCCACTATGCTAGTTACCTCGTTACCGGTATTGTTCTCTTTTTCTCGTTATCGTATTCCGGCATCCCCGTGATCAAATCACAAAGTGTCTGGCCAGACGATGATGGATACCGTAACACCGAGAGGGCCCAGAGATATCTCTCCATCGTCGGAGGAGCAAATCCCAATCTTGAGCTATCAAGTTACTTGACACACTTTTCCATGAACCCGTAAGCCGCCGTAATAGCCACCCATTTACGGATGACGTTTAACAAACCCCAAAGTTCATGAAGCAAGCATGAAGAAACTCGATACTCTCATGGTCTAAGGAATCATGCAAACGTTAACCATCTCTGTGTTATGTACCAATAAACTTGTGACGAATGAATCTCATAGCATAACATCAATTCGGGTCGATTCAACACAAATGTCCTTCCTGACATTGTGCCCTCAAAGTTGCTTGGCATAGACATGCCCATGATTGGGAAAACATAATCATCATGCAACACTTGAGCTAGTCTTAGAGGCATGACTAGGAATACATTTTATCGTTTATTATTCCACACGTGCATATGGGTTCTCCCCAGAGCCTTTATGGATATACGGGCTCGGGAACCACAGCAGTTATAGCATGGAACATAAACATAATTATGAACAGGGAGATAATCAATAACATTTATTATTTCCTCTAGGGCATATCTCCTACAGACTCCCACTTGCACTGGAGACAATAATCTAGCTTATGCTAATGCACTTCACACCTGTGGCACACCGGTGTAAATATGCTTCGCTTGTGGTATAGCCTGATGTCCAATGGATCTGACGACTTCAGTTCCGTGTGTATCTTTGCATGTCCTCGCGTTTTCACAAAATTCATATATTGTGTGGACTTGGCTTTGTATGTATGTGAATCACAGGTCGAACCTGGATTCCTCAGACTGAGTTATGGAGCAACTACCTGCAGTAGTGTCCCATTGTCAAAAGCCATCTTGGAACTATACTAAGTTCATGAATGAACTATATGATTCAACATCTTCTTTGTCGCTTCTAAAGCGTCAACATACTTAGCCCTTGTTATAGAATTCGCCACAGTAACTAGTTTGAACAAATTCCAACTAACTGTGCCACCACATTGTGTGTTACACAAAACCCTTAATTTAAATCGAAAATCACATGGAGAAAAGATGAAGACTGTATCGTAGAGCCCTAAGGCTGTCTGGGTTCCGGCAGGAACTAGTTCTGGACGGCGAAGCCCTGCCGGATAGATGACACCGTATGTGTGCAACTCTGTAGAGAGATCGTAGTTTCGGTCTTAGTTCGTGAGTGCCTCCCGAAGGGCTGTCCGTGTGACCGTCCGAGTTTCGAAGGTCCTCCCGAAGGGCTGTCCGAGTGACCGTTCGAGTTTCGAAGGTCCTCCCGAAGGGCTGTCCGCGACACCGTCCGGGGGACTGTTCGACCGCCTCCCGGAGGGCTGTCCGAGGAGCAGATGAGGGTATACATCCTCGCGGTTGGGAGGTTGTAAATCCTAGCTGCGGGGATCTGCACCGCCGATCATCATCGACTCTACTTCCCGCTGCGCTACGAGTCGGTAACGAAAAAGATCAAACCATGTATGCAGTCTCCATAGTGGTCCTGGGCTGGTGCGTAGGTCAGAATTTTTTTGTTTTCTGCTGCGTTCCCTTACAGTGGATTATCTCCCTGTTCATAATTATGTTTATGTTCCATGCTATAACTGTTGTGGTTCCCGAGCCCGTATATCCATAAAGGCTCTGGGGAGAACCCATATGCACGTGTGGAATAATAAACGATAAAATGTATTCCTAGTCATGCCTCTAAGACTAGCTCAAGTGTTGCATGATGATTATGTTTTCCCAATCATGGGCATGTCTATGCCAAGCAACTTTGAGGGCACAATGTCAGGAAGGACATTTGTGTTGAATCGACCCGAATTGATGTTATGCTATGAGATACATTCGTCACAAGTTTATTGGTACATAACATAGAGATGGTTAACATTTGCATGATTCCTTAGACCATGAGAGTATCGAGTTTCTTCATGCTTGCTTCATGAACTTTGGGGTTTGTTAAACGTCATCCGTAAATGGGTGGCTATTACGGCGGCTTACGGGTTCATGGAAAAGTGTGTCAACTAACTTGATAGCTCAAGATTGGGATTTGCTCCTCCAACGATGGAGAGATATCTCTGGGCCCTCTCGGTGTTACGGTATCCATCATCGTCTGGCCATACACTTTGTGATTTGATCACGGGGATGCCGGAACACGATAACGAGAAAAGAGAACAATACCGGTAACGAGGTAACTAGCATAGTGGACAAGTTGTTGATCCACGGGAATGCCAACATGTCTCACCTCGGGTATTTGTAACATATCGCGAAGCAACAGGAATAGCACACGGCAACTGGAGGTTCACTCGAATATTTATTCGTGTGGGTATAGGGGTCAATATGGGTGTCCACGGCTCCGATGTTGATCATTGATCGGAAGGGGTTCCGGGTCATGTCTATACTTCACCGAACCTATAGGGTCACACGCTTAAGGGTCATCTATCTGCTGAATACTAGACAGGGAGTCTGAGAGAAAATCACCGAAAAAGTTTCGGACAGCGGAATCGTACCGCAGAGAGAGGTCATCGGATAAGTTTCGATGATACCGAAAAGTTGTTTCGGGATACACCATTAAGTCAAATTGGTTTCGGCACATGCCTGATAATTCTTGGAGGATGCCAGAATCATTCTGGAAGCTTTTTGGAATTTTCTGAGATAAAAACCGGAAATGTTCCGGAGCTGCCGGAGCCACTTCAGATGCGTTTCGCAGATGAAAATCACTAAAACCGGAAATGTTCCGGAGCTGCCGGAGCCACTTCAGATGCGTTTCGCAGATGAAAATCACTAAAACCGGAATTGTTTCGGAACGCGTTGAAAATCATTTTAGTGGGTACTGGAAATGTTCTTAGCCCACATAAATATTTTCAGTTCGATCAGACGCTGAAAAATGTCGTCGTGAATAGTGAAAATCAGCTTTATGGTTACTTTATGGAAAGCCACCTTTTGGGGCTTTGCTCCAAAAGATCATGGGGATGACATGGATGGATAGGAGCCATTTTTTGGGCCCCCCATGGGGGTGTGGACGGCCACATGGGGTATCCCTCCTTGGGGACCCTCTTGTTCCTTGGTTTCACTCCTAGGTCCTTGTGGAACGACTTCATTCAGGTGCATTTTGGGTTTTTTGTGAAACTACCCTACCCCCTTGGGATTTCCTATAAATAGAGGTGGAGGGGCAGCCCTCCACACTCATCCCTTGCTCTCATACACATGCCATGCATTATCTGGCTTCTTCTCTCCCTCCCACGAAAAGAGTTTCGTAGAGCCCTAAGGCTGTCTGGGTTCCGGCAGGAACTAGTTCTGGACGGCGAAGCCCTGCCGGATAGATGACACCGTATGTGTGCAACTCTGTAGAGAGATCGTAGTTTCGGTCTTAGTTCGTGAGTGCCTCCCGAAGGGCTGTCCGTGTGACCGTCTGAGTTTCGAAGGTCCTCCCGAAGGGCTGTCCGAGTGACCGTTCGAGTTTCGAAGGTCCTCCCGAAGGGCTGTCCGCGACACCGTCCGGGGGACTGTTCGACCGCCTCCCGGAGGGCTGTCCGAGGAGCAGATGAGGGTATACATCCTCGCGGTTGGGAGGTTGTAAATCCTAGCTGCGGGGATCTGCACCGCCGATCATCATCGACTCTACTTCCCGCTGCGCTACGAGTCGGTAACGAAAAAGATCAAACCATGTATGTAGTCTCCATAGTGGTCCTGGGCTGGTGCGTAGGTCAGAAAATTTTTGTTTTCTTCTGCGTTCCCCTACAGTGGCATCAAGAGCCGTGCTATGCGTAGATGCAGGTTTCGATCTAGAATAAATGGAGATGTATGGGTATTGCATAATATAATTAGGTAGTAGATGAGATCTATTGCTGAAAATTATTTATGCGGGTTACAGATGAAATCTGTTACCCGACGTTCTTGTTGCTTCCCTAGAATTTGCGTTTGCTCAATCTCGAGACGGCATGGTGGAATTTGACAAAGTTCTGGCAATCCGTGATCCTGATTGATCATGGAAGTGCTATCAGTTCTTTGGGTTCTGCCGTAGTCAAAAGAAAGATGAAATTCACAGATGAAAGGGCATTGCAGATATTATCTGCACGGGGGTCATGCGTATGACGAAGTTTAGTATGGGGCTCGAGATTTAATTATCTCGTGTTTCATACACCCCGAGATGTTAATCTAGCAACTTGAATAATCATACTTGATGATAAAACGTTGGTAGCTGCGGTTTAAGTCAAAACCTTAGAAGCCACGTAAAATAAAATTTTGCATAAACCTATTAGAGGCGTCTAACTTGGTTTTGCAGGATGTGCATGTGATGTGGTATAGCAGTGCTCATACTAATTCGATTATGTATGAGATGACTATATGATGTAATTTGATTAACATGACCTGCGTGTCATGATTCGGCATGATGGCTGGAGCCATATGATTGCATTTTAATGACCTGCGTGTCAACCTTGTTGTAATGCATTATTTTGTTAGCTATAGAGATAGCAATATTATCTGGTGCATCGACAAGGTGGTGGCAATCTTCGTGAAGGTGACCACCGACACGAATGCCGAAGACGATGAAATGAAATACTTCTCCGTCAGAAAGGGCTATACCATATCATGCTATTATGAATTGCCTGAGATGTTTATCCCTTATGATGCACCCTTCTTGATTGCGCGGTAGTCGCTTTTATTAGGGTGATCTCTCACTTAAAATATCAAGTAGTTAGTGTTCTCCCAAGTGTAGCACCGTCACGGCACCTATCTTTTCGGGGTGCGCCATGGATGCATGGGTACGAACGATTAGAGAAGTGTGAGGCGGGTGAGGTCAGACCTCGCAGCAAGATCACTTGGTTGTCTTGACGTTCATGGCAGGATCGTCCTGAGCTCGGAACACACGCATCGAAAGATGAGCAAGAGTCACATAGAGATGTGATCGGCAAGTTGGCCTACCGATTAAAATTCCCGTTATGAGATGATGATTCTATGGCGATGAATTGAAGTCTGGATCTTGTATCACTCAAAATTAATTGTGAGAGATATTGATTTGAGTGGGAGCGCACTGTTGAATTAACATGTTTAATTCTCAGTGCAATTAATTATGAACACTGTCTAAGTGTTTCTTGCAAAATAGTTGTAGAATAATGGCTCGCGTTTCCACCTTCCCTATTAAAATTGAATAACTGTTAAATATCTGGTTAAAACTTTACGATTGGTAACGTAATATGAGGATTGTCCTCAAAAGTGCCGAGAAGGACTTTGTCCTATCGCCCATGCTTTCCGTATCCTCCCGCTAAAGCTATGGATCATGTGACTCTCGTCCTTCGATCCAAAAGCTATAATTCCGTTTCAGTCAAGTGCAATATGTTTGCTTCCATGAAACCCAAACTTCGAAAGTTGGGATAGTTATATGATATTCATGGAACTGAAAATTATTTTCAGATACAAACAAAGCAATGTTTGTTTGCAAGTATTAGTAAAAGTGTTTACTATGCATTTGACTATTGGGAAAGGGATCCAGAAGAACGCCTGTCATATAATGAAAGGTGAATAAAACAACAACTTAAAGAGAAAGGAAGTGTCCAAAGGGTGTTAGTATGACTTACACGCCTAGGAAGTCCGGGGCTAACGCCACTCTTAAGTTGGGTGCTTCTTTTGCGAGTAGGAGAAATACTAAAAGTTAAACTGTTAGAAGTATAAAGGCAGAAAGAAAGATGACTGGAATATCCAGCTCATGTAAGAATGTCATACAAGTTTTTGATGTATAGTAGGCTGGTCAAAGATATAGTTCTTGGGAATTATGGTTAAACATGTTAATCACTAATTCTTGGGTATTGTGAGTTAATCACAAAGATACCCGCTCGATTGCATTCAATTGCGAATCACTGTAAGAGCTACTATGGACTAAAAAGACTAGCCAGAAATGAGGTTAAGGTATACACAGGGAACATAGTAAATGTTACTATACCTTCCATCGGTGTATTGCCGTCTGTATTTATTTTCATAATTCATTTAGAGTTTTACAAACTCTCGCCCATTGCATAAGGTATCTTTCAAGAAGGTTGTTCATAAGAGAACCTTTTATGTTCGATGTTATGAATAACACAAGGGCCATACTTTCATTATGAATGAGATGTATGTTATGAATATTGATAATAATACAATACCTCGGGGCTTACTTTCATAATTCATTTTAGAGTTTCATACACTCTAGCCCATTGCACAATGTTTGTTGCAAAAGAGTTGTTCATAAAAACAACAATTGTTGTTAAGTATTATGAATAACATGAAGGGCCATGCTTCCATCCAAGATGGGACGTATGTTATGAATATTGAGGGTAATATGATACATCCATAACACGGACGCTAAATGTCGCAAGACTAAAAGAATACCACACGAGTGTGGCACTACATTTGGTCACATTGGAGAAACCCAAATGGAAAGTTCCATTATGATGGATTTTGAAGTCTTTTTGATTTTGAATCATCTGACACTTGCAACTTTCCTCCGAAAAGTGAAGTGACTAAAATACCGTTCACAGGCCACAAGGAACGAACAACAAATTATTAGTGATCATACATTTGATGTGTGTAGTCCGATAAGTGTTGTTAGTGGTGGATTTATTTATCTTCAGAAATGACTCAAGTAGATCTATGGATATTTACTTGATGAGACGTAAGTCTGGATCTTTTGAAATCATTCGAAAGGTTTTCAAAAATGAAGTAGAAGTTATTGTAACAAGAAAATTATGTTTCTGCAATTTGATTGCACAAAGGAATATTTGAGTTACATGTTTAGCGAATGTCTGATGAGTTGTGAAAGGGGTTTCATAACTTGCACCTCCCGGAACACCACTGCAAGTGAAAAGTCCGTGGAGATGTAATCTAACCATTGATGACATGGTAAGGTCAAAGATGACATAAATAAATTTGCCATTATCCTTTTTAAAGTGATGCTTTAGAGACTGCGGCTTTTACACTGAAAAGAGCTACATCGGGTCTGTTGAAATGAAGCCATGGTATGGTACGCCCAACCATGTTATATCTTTTCGTAACATTTGGAATATGTGGCTTGTGTAAAAGGTTACAAACCTATTCCAAATCAGACAAGTGCTACTTTGTAGGTTATACCAAAATGTTGGGTATTCCTACCTCACTATACCGAGGCAAATAGATTTGCCGCGAAACGTTGTGCTTTTAAAGAGAATGGTTCTTTCAAAAAGGTGAGTGGGAGAATAGTGCAACTCGACGAGATAAACAGTATCTAAGTCATCAGATCAAAGGAAAGAGACCTTGGAAGTAATTCCAGAGTTTCCTACTGCGACTGATACGGAAGTCTCTACAATAAAATGTATGAACTTCGGTCGAACTTGCAGCTGAACCACGTAGGCAAGGCTCGTGCAAACCTCTCAGGTGCGCAAACGAGATATTGTTGTTAGACAACATTATACCTACGATACACAAGGAAACGTTGATGGGCCCTCACTCCGGAATTGGCTAAATTCCAATACAACCCAAGTTAGTTTCCATATAAGTGATTCAAGATTAAAACCTTGATACACCTTTCGGAAGACTTAGAGTCTAACGAATATTTATGGAACTTAAAACTGATATGGATAAAAATGTTTTATCCATAAAGCTCGACTTGTTGAAATAACAAGTTCAAGAGTTGACTACGATGAGGTTGTTTTCATCGTAGCGATGCTTAAAGTCGGTTCGGGTTGAACTAGCAATTAATACATATTTCAATCATGAGATATGAAACATGGATGATAAAAGGATTTCCATCTGATGGAAATGAAAGCTAGGACTTGTATATGATACAGTCCAAAGTAATTTGTCGATCCGGAGGATGCTAGTAGGTATGCAAACTTCAGAGTTCCACCAATGGACAGAAGAGAGCAAAATGGAGTTGGAATCTTCGTGTTTTGATGAAATGGTCAAAGGGGTTTTGACTTCATCAATGGGTAACGAAGATGCTTGTAATTCAAGAAAGTAAGTGGGAGCGTAATAATATTTCTAAAAACCTTATGTGCTTGGCACATTGGTAATTGGAAATTAATTTCTTGACACGAATTAGGACTTCATTTGAAAATAGTTTTTCGATGAAGTGCTTAGGCTAAATAGCCTCAATATAAGGCATGATGATCTATGGAGATAGATTTACCTAATGGGGCTAAGCAATGAATACATATTGACAATATGCTAAAACCTTTTAGCATTTAAAACGCCAAGGAGTGATTCTTGCCAAAGTCACATAGAAGGAGTTTTTGCAAGAATCGGTGTCCCAAAACACTGATGAGTAAAATACATGATGCAGATTCCACACACTTTTGTATTTGGATTAATCATGTATTCCATGGTATGTAAAACAACCAGATATGTCCGATACTCCCAAGGTGTTGCGAGTATGGATACCAAAGTGATCAAATTACTGATCATGGGACAACAGTGAAAGATGTCACAGAGTACTAGAGTAAGTACTGATGACATGGTTTTCTCGCAAGCAGAGATCATGAAGAGTTCGTTGTAAAATGTTACATCGATACAGTCTTCATCTTTTCTCCATGCGATTTTCGATTTAAATTAAGGGTTTTGTGTAACACACAATGTGGTGGCACAGTTAGTTGGAATTTGTTCAAACTAGTTACTGTGGCGAATTCTATAACAAGTGCTAAGTATGTTGACGCTTTAGAAGCGACAAAGAAGATGTTGAATCATATAGTTCATTCATGAACTTAGTATAGTTCCAAGATGGCTTTTGACAATGGGACACTACTGCAGGTAGTTGCTCCATAACTCAGTCTGAGGAATCCAGGTTCGACCTGTGATTCACATACATACAAAGCCAAGTCCACACAAAATATGAATTTTGTGAAAACGCGAGGACATGCAAAGATACACACGGA
This sequence comes from Triticum aestivum, assembly GCF_018294505.1. Taxonomy (NCBI): domain Eukaryota; kingdom Viridiplantae; phylum Streptophyta; class Magnoliopsida; order Poales; family Poaceae; genus Triticum; species Triticum aestivum. The sequence goes on from NC_057796.1 coordinate 15,404,387, forward strand.
ACTGAAGTCGTCAGATCCATTGGACATCAGGCTATACCACAAGCGAAGCATATTTACACCGGTGTGCCACAGGTGTGAAGTGCATTAGCATAAGCTAGATTATTGTCTCTAGTGCAAGTGGGAGTCTGTAGGAGATATGCCCTAGAGGCAATAATAAATGTTATTGATTATCTCCCTGTTCATAATTATGTTTATGTTCCATGCTATAACTGCTGTGGTTCCCGAGCCCGTATATCCATAAAGGCTCTGGGGAGAACCCATATGCACGTGTGGCATAATAAACGATAAAATGTATTCCTAGTCATGCCTCTAAGACTAGCTCAAGTGTTGCATGATGATTATGTTTTCCCAATCATGGGCATGTCTATGCCAAGCAACTTTGAGGGCACAATGTCAGGAAGGACATTTGTGTTGAATCGACCCGAATTGATGTTATGCTATGAGATATATTCGTCACAAGTTTATTGGTACATAACATAGAGATGGTTAACGTTTGCATGATTCCTTAGACCATGAGAGTATCGAGTTTCTTCATGCTTGCTTCATGAACTTTGGGGTTTGTTAAACGTCATCCGTAAATGGGTGGCTATTACGGCGGCTTACGGGTTCATGGAAAAGTGTGTCAACTAACTTGATAGCTCAAGATTGGGATTTGCTCCTCCAACGATGGAGAGATATCTCTGGGCCCTCTCGGTGTTACGGTATCCATCATCGTCTGGCCAGACACTTTGTGATTTGATCACGGGGATGCCGGAACACGATAACGAGAAAAGAGAACAATACCGGTAACGAGGTAACTAGCATAGTGGACAAGTTGTTGATCCACGGGAATGCCAACATGTCTCACCTCGGGTATTTGTAACATATCGCGAAGCAACAGGAATAGCACATGGCAACTGGAGGTTCACTCGAATATTTATTCGTGTGGGTATAGGGGTCAATATGGGTGTCCACGGCTCCGATGTTGATCATTGATCGGAAGGGGTTCCGGGTCATGTCTATACTTCACCGAACCTATAGGGTCACACGCTTAAGGGTCATCTATCTGCTGAATACTAGACAGGGAGTCTGAGAGAAAATCACCGAAAAAGTTTTGGACACCGAAAAGTTTCGGACAGCGGAATCGTACCGCAGAGAGAGGTCATCGGATAAGTTTCGATGATACCGAAAAGTTGTTTCGGGATACACCATTAAGTCAAATTGGTTTCGGCACATGCCTGATAATTCTTGGAGGATGCCAGAATCATTCTGGAAGCTTTTTGGAATTTTCTGAGATAAAAACCGGAAATGTTCCGGAGCTGCCGGAGCCACTTCAGATGCGTTTCGCAGATGAAAATCACTAAAACCGGAATTGTTTCGGAACGCATTGAAAATCATTTTAGTGGGTACTGGAAATGTTCTTAGCCCACATAAATATTTTCAGTTCGATCAGACGCTGAAAAATGTCGTCGTGAATAGTGAAAATCAGCTTTATGGTTACTTTATGGAAAGCCACCTTTTGGGGCTTTGCTCCAAAAGATCATGGGGATGACATGGATGGATAGGAGCCATTTTTTGGGCCCCTCATGGGGGTGTGGACGGCCACATGGGGTATCCCTCCTTGGGGACCCTCTTGTTCCTTGTTTCACTCCTAGGTCCTTGTGGAAGGACTTCATTCATGTGCATTTTGGGTTTTTTGTGAAACTACCCTACCCCCTTGGGATTTCCTATAAATAGAGGTGGAGGGGCAGCCCTCCACACTCATACCTTGCTCTCATACACATGCCATGCATTATCTGGCTTCTTCTCTCCCTCCCACGAAAAGAGTTTCGTAGAGCCCTAAGGCTGTCTGGGTTCCGGCAGGAACTAGTTCTGGACGGCGAAGCCCTGCCGGATAGATGACACCGTATGTGTGCAACTCTGTAGAGAGATCGTAGTTTCGGTCTTAGTTCGTGAGTGCCTCCCGAAGGGCTGTCCGTGTGACCGTCTGAGTTTCGAAGGTCCTCCCGAAGGGCTGTCCGAGTGACCGTTCGAGTTTCGAAGGTCCTCCCGAAGGGCTGTCCGCGACACCGTCCGGGGGACTGTTCGACCTCCTCCCGGAGGGCTGTCCGAGGAGCAGATGAGGGTATACATCCTCGCGGTTGGGAGGTTGTAAATCCTAGCTGCGGGGATCTGCACCGCCGATCATCATCGACTCTACTTCCCGCTGCGCTACGAGTCGGTAACGAAAAAGATCAAACCATGTATGCAGTCTCCATAGTGGTCCTGGGCTGGTGCGTAGGTCAGAAAATTTTTGTTTTCTGCTGCGTTCCCCTACAGTGGCATCAAGAGCCGTGCTATGCATAGATGCAGGTTTCGATCTAGAATACATGGAGATGTATGGGTATTGCATAATATAATTAGGTAGTAGATGAGATCTATTGCTGAAAATTATTTATGCGGGTTACAGATGAAATCTTTTACCCGACGTTCTTGTTGCTTCCCTAGAATTTGCGTTTGCTCAATCTCGAGACGGCATGGTGGAATTTGACAAAGTTCTGGCAATCCGTGATCCTGATTGATCATGGAAGTGCTATCAGTTCTTTGGGTTCTGCCGTAGTCAAAAGAAAGATGAAATTCACAGATGAAAGGGCATTGCAGATATTATCTGCACGGGGGTCATGCATATGACGAAGTTTAGTATGGGGCTCGAGATTTAATTATCTCGTGTTTCATACACCCCGAGATGTTAATCTAGCAACTTGAATAATCACACTTGATCATAAAACGTTGGTAGCTGCGGTTTAAGTCAAAACCTTAGAAGCCACGTAAAATAAAATTTTGCATAAACCTATTAGAGGCGTCTAACTTGGTTTTGCAGGATGTGCATGTGATGTGGTATAGCAGTGCTCATACTAATTCGATTATGTATGAGATGACTATATGATGTAATTTGATTAACATGACCTGCGTGTCATGATTCGGCATGATGGCTGGAGCCATATGATTGCATTTTAATGACCTGCGTGTCAACCTTGTTGTAATGCATTATTTTGTTAGCTATAGAGATAGCAATATTATCTGGTGCATCGACAAGGTGGTGGCAATCTTCGTGAAGGTGACCACCGACACGAATGCCGAAGACGAAGAAATGAAATACTTCTCCGTCAGAAAGGGCTATACCATATCATGCTATTATGAATTGCCTGAGATGTTTATCCCTTATGATGCACCCTTCTTGATTGCGCGGTAGTCGCTTTTATTAGGGTGATCTCTCACTTAAAATATCAAGTAGTTAGTGTTCTCCCAAGTGTAGCACCGTCACGGCACCTATCTTTTCGGGGTGCGCCATGGATGCATGGGTACGAACGATTAGGGAAGTGTGAGGCGGGTGAGGTCAGACCTCGCAGCAAGATCACTTGGTTGTCTTGACGTTCATGGCAGGATCGTCCTGAGCTCGGAACACACGCATCGAAAGATGAGCAAGAGTCACATAGAGATGTGATCGGCAAGTTGGCCTACCGATTAAAATTCCCGTTATGAGATGATGATTCTATGGCGATGAATTGAAGTCTGGATCTTGTATCACTCAAAATTATTTGTGAGAGATATTGATTTGAGTGGGAGCGCACTGTTGAATTAACATGTTTAATTCTCAGTGCAATTAATTATGAACACTGTCTAAGTGTTTCTTGCAAAATAGTTGTAGAATAATGGCTCGCGTTTCCACCTTCCCTATTAAAATTGAATAACTGTTAAATATCTGGTTAAAACTTTACGATTGGTAACGTAATATGAGGATTGTCCTCAAAAGTGCCGAGAAGGACTTTGTCCTATCGCCCATGCTTTCCGTATCCTCCCGCTAAAGCTATGGATCATGTGACTCTCGTCCTTCGATCCAAAAGCTATAATTCCGTTTCAGTCAAGTGCAATATGTTTGCTTCCATGAAACCCAAACTTCGAAAGTTGGGATAGTTATATGATATTCATGGAACTGAAAATTATTTTCAGATACAAACAAAGCAATGTTTGTTTGCAAGTATTAGTAAAAGTGTTTACTATGCATTTGACTGTTGGGAAAGGGATCCAGAAGAACGCCTGTCATATAATGAAAGGTGAATAAAACAACAACTTAAAGAGAAAGGAAGTGTCCAAAGGGTGTTATTATGACTTACACGCCTAGGAAGTCCGGGGCTAACGCCACTCTTAAGTTGGGTGCTTCTTTTGCGAGTAGGAGAAATACTAAAAGTTAAACTGTTAGAAGTATAAAGGCAGAAAGAAAGATGACTGGAATATCCAGCTCATGTATGAATGTCATACAAGTTTTTGATGTATAGTAGGCTGGTCAAAGATATAGTTCTTGGGAATTATGGTTAAACATGTTAATCAGTAATTCTTGGGTATTGTGAGTTAATCACAAAGATACCCGCTCGATTGCATTCAATTGCGAATCACTGTAAGAGCTACTATGGCCTAAAAAGACTAGCCAGAAATGAGGTTAAGGTATACACAGGGAACATAGTAAATGTTACTATACCTTCCATCGGTGTATTGCCGTCTGTATTTATTTTCATAATTCATTTAGAGTTTTACAAACTCTCTCCCATTGCATAAGGTATCTTGCAAGAAGGTTGTTCATAAGAGAACCTTTTATGTTCGATGTTATGAATAACACAAGGGCCATACTTTCATTATGAATGAGATGTATGTTATGAATATTGATAATAATACAATACCTCTGGGTTTACTTTCATAATTCATTTTAGAGTTTCATACACTCTAGCCCATTGCACAATGTTTGTTGCAAAAGAGTTGTTCATAAAAACAAAAATTGTTGTTAAGTATTATGAATAACATGAAGGGCCATGCTTCCATCCAAGATGGGACGTATGTTATGAATATTGAGGGTAATATGATACATCCATAACACTGACGCTAAATGTCGCAAGACTAAAAGAATACCACACGAGTGTGGCACTACATTTGGTCATATTGGAGAAACCCGCATGGAAAGTTCCATTATGATGGATTTTGAAGTCTTTTTGATTTTGAATCATCTGACACTTGCAACTTTCCTCCGAAAAGTGAAGTGACTAAAATACCGTTCACAGGCCACAAGGAACGAACAACAAACTTATTAGTGATCATACATTTGATGTGTGTAGTCCGATAAGTGTTGTTAGTGGTGGATTTATTTATCTTCAGAAATGACTCAAGTAGATCTATGGATATTTACTTGATGAGACGTAAGTTTGGATCTTTTGAAATCATTCGAAAGGTTTTCAAAAATGAAGTAGAAGTTATTGTAACAAGAAAATTATGTTTCTGCAATTTGATTGCACAAAGGAATATTTGAGTTACATGTTTAGCGAATGTCTGATGAGTTGTGAAAGGGGTTTCATAACTTGCACCTCCCGGAACACCACTGCAAGTGAAAAGTCCGTGGAGATGTAATCTAACCATTTATGACATGGTAAGGTCAAAGATGACATAAATAAATTTGCCATTATCCTTTTTAAAGTGATGCTTTAGAGACTGCGGCTTTTACACTGAAAAGAGCTACATCGGGTCTGTTGAAATGAAGCCATGGTATGGTACGCCCAACCATGTTATATCTTTTCGTAACATTTGGAATATGTGGCTTGTGTAAAAGGTTACAAACCTATTCCAAATCAGACAAGTGCTACTTTGTAGGTTATACCAAAATGTTGGGTATTCCTCCCTCACTATACCGAGGCAAATAGATTTGCCGCGAAACGGTGTGCTTTTAAAGAGAATGGTTCTTTCAAAAAGGTGAGTGGGAGAATAGTGCAACTCGACGAGATAAACAGTATCTAAGTCATCAGATCAAAGGAAAGAGACCTTGGAAGTAATTCCAGAGTTTCCTACTGCGACTGATACGGAAGTCTCTACAATAAAATGTATGAACTTCGGTCGAACTTGCAGCTGAACCACGTAGGCAAGGCTCGTGCAAACCTCTCAGGTGCGCAAACGAGATATTGTTGTTAGACAACATTATACCTACGATACACAAGGAAACGTTGATGGGCCCTGACTCCGGAATTGGCTAAATTCCAATACAACCCAAGTTAGTTTCCATATAAGTGATTCAAGATTAAAACCTTGATACACCTTTCGGAAGACTTAGAGTCTAACGAATATTTATGGAACTTAAAACTGATATGGATAAAAATGTTTTATCCATAAAGCTCGACTTGTTGAAATAACAAGTTCAAGAGTTGACTACGATGAGGTTGTTTTCATCGTAGCGATGCTTAAAGTCGGTTCGGGTTGAACTAGCAATTAATACATATTTCAATCATGAGATATGAAACATGGATGATAAAAGGATTTCCATATGATGTAAATGAAAGCTAGGACTTGTATATGATACAGTCCAAAGTAATTTGTCGATCCAGAGGATGCTAGTAGGTATGCAAACTTCAGAGTTCCAGCAATGGACAGAAGAGAGCAAAATGGAGTTGGAATCTTCGTGTTTTGATGAAATGGTCAAAGGGGTTTTGACTTCATCAATGGGTAACGAAGATGCTTGTAATTCAAGAAAGTAAGTGGGAGCGTAATAATATTTCTAAAAACCTTATGTGCTTGGCACATTGGTAATTGGAAATTAATTTCTTGACACGAATTAGGACTTCATTTGAAAATAGTTTTTCGATGAAGTGCTTAGGCTAAATAGCCTCAATATAAGACATGATGATCTATGGAGATAGATTTACCTAATGGGGCTAAGCAATGAATACATATTGACAATATGCTAAAACCTTTTAGCATTTAAAACGCCAAGGAGTGATTCTTGCCAAAGTCACATAGAAGGAGTTTTTGCAAGACTCGGTGTCCCAAAACACTGATGAGTAAAATACATGATGCAGATTCCACACACTTTTGTGTTTGGATTAATCATGTATTCCATGGTATGTAAAACAACCAGATATGTCCGATACTCCCAAGGTGTTGCGAGTATGGATACCAAAGTGATCAAATTACTGATCATGGGACAACAGTGAAAGATGTCACAGAGTACTAGAGTAAGTACTGATGACATGGTTTTCTCGCAAGCAGAGATCATGAAGAGTTCGTTGTAAAATGTTACATCGATACAGTCTTCATCTTTTCTCCATGCGATTTTCGATTTAAATTAAGGGTTTTGTGTAACACACAATGTGGTGGCACAGTTAGTTGGAATTTGTTCAAACTAGTTACTGTGGCGAATTCTATAACAAGGGCTAAGTATGTTGACGCTTTAGAAGCGACAAAGAAGATGTTGAATCATATAGTTCATTCATGAACTTAGTATAGTTCCAAGATGGCTTTTGACAATGGGACACTACTGCAGGTAGTTGCTCCATAACTCAGTCTGAGGAATCCAGGTTCGACCTGTGATTCACATACATACAAAGCCAAGTCCACACAAAATATGAATTTTGTGAAAACGCGAGGACATGCAAAGATACACACGGAACTGAAGTCCTCAGATCCATTGGACATCAGGCTATACCACAAGCGAAGCATATTTACACCGGTGTGCCACAGGTGTGAAGTGCATTAGCATAAGCTAGATTATTGTCTCTAGTGCAAGTGGGAGTCTGTAGGAGATATTCCCTAGAGGCAATAATAAATGTTATTGATTATCTCCCTGTTCATAATTATGTTTATGTTCCATGCTATAACTGTTGTGGTTCCCGAGCCCGTATATCCATAAAGGCTCTGGGGAGAACCCATATGCACGTGTGGAATAATAAACGATAAAATGTATTCCTAGTCATGCCTCTAAGACTAGCTCAAGTGTTGCATGATGATTATGTTTTCCCAATCATGGGCATGTCTATGCCAAGCAACTTTGAGGGCACAATGTCAGGAAGGACATTTGTGTTGAATCGACCCGAATTGATGTTATGCTATGAGATACATTCGTCACAAGTTTATTGGTACATAACATAGAGATGGTTAACGTTTGCATGATTCCTTAGACCATGAGAGTATCGAGTTTCTTCATGCTTGCTTCATGAACTTTGGCGTTTGTTAAACGTCATCCGTAAATGGGTGGCTATTACGGCGGCTTACGGGTTCATGGAAAAGTGTGTCAACTAACTTGATAGCTCAAGATTGGGATTTGCTCCTCCAACGATGGAGAGATATCTCTGGGCCCTCTCGGTGTTACGGTATCCATCATCGTCTGGCCAGACACTTTTTGATTTGATCACGGGGATGCCGGAACACGATAACGAGAAAAGAGAACAATACCGGTAACGAGGTAACTAGCATAGTGGACAAGTTGTTGATCCACGGGAATGCCAACATGTCTCACCTCGGGTATTTGTAATATATCGCGAAGCAACAGGAATAGCACACGGCAACTGGAGGTTCACTCGAATATTTATTCGTGTGGGTATAGGGGTCAATATGGGTGTCCACGGCTCCGATGTTGATCATTGATCGGAAGGGGTTCCGGGTCATGTATATACTTCACCGAACCTATAGGGTCACACGCATAAGGGTCATCTATCTGCTGAATACTAGACAGGGAGTCTGAGAGAAAATCACCGAAAAAGTTTCGGACAGCGGAATCGTACCGCAGAGAGAGGTCATCGGATAAGTTTCGATGATACCGAAAAGTTGTTTCGGGATACACCATTAAGTCAAATTGGTTTCGGCACATGCCTGATAATTCTTGGAGGATGCCAGAATCATTCTGGAAGCTTTTTGGAATTTTCTGAGATAAAAAACCGGAAATGTTCCGGAGCTGCCGGAGCCACTTCAGATGCGTTTCGCAGATGAAAATCACTAAAACCGGAATTGTTTCGGAACGCGTTGAAAATCATTTTAGTGGGTACTGGAAATGTTCTTAGCCCACATAAATATTTTCAGTTCGATCAGACGCTGAAAAATGTCGTCGTGAATAGTGAAAATCAGCTTTATGGTTACTTTATGGAAAGCCACCTTTTGGGGCTTTGCTCCAAAAGATCATGGGGATGACATGGATGGATAGGAGCCATTTTTTGGGCCACTCATGGGGGTGTGGCCGGCCACATGGGGTATCCCTCCTTGGGGACCCTCTTGTTCCTTGGTTTCACTCCTAGGTCCTTGTGGAAGGACTTCATTCATGTGCATTTTGGGTTTTTTGTGAAACTACCCTACCCCCTTGGGATTTCCTATAAATAGAGGTGGAGGGGCAGCCCTCCACACTCATCCCTTGCTCTCATACACATGCCATGCATTATCTGGCTTCTTCTCTCCCTCCCACGAAAAGAGTTTCGTAGAGCCCTAAGGCTGTCTGGGTTCCGGCAGGAACTAGTTCTGGACGGCGAACCCCTGCCGGATAGATGACACCGTATGTGTGCAACTCTGTAGAGAGATCGTAGTTTCGGTCTTAGTTCGTGAGTGCCTCCCGAAGGGCTGTCCGTGTGACCGTCTGAGTTTCGAAGGTCCTCCCGAAGGGCTCTCCGAGTGACCGTTCGAGTTTCGAAGGTCCTCCCGAAGGGCTGTCCGCGACACCGTCCGGGGGACTGTTCGACCGCCTCCCGGAGGGCTGTCCGAGGAGCAGATGAGGGTATACATCCTCGCGGTTGGGAGGTTGTAAATCCTAGCTGCGGGGATCTGCACCGCCGATCATCATCGACTCTACTTCCCGCTGCACTACGAGTCGGTAACGAAAAAGATCAAACCATGTATGCAGTCTCCATAGTGGTCCTGGGCTGGTGCGTAGGTCAGAAAATTTTTGTTTTCTGCTGCGTTCCCCTATAGATCTAGGCTGATGTAGCCAGCTGGCCCTTTTAGATGCGGTGGTGGTTCTTGGAGTTGGCGACCTGCATGTGTCGTATGGCTTTGGTGGCTTCGTCGAATGGTTGGGCATGATGAGATATTGTTTGCTTTGGTGATCTCCAGGAGAATGCTTTACACCGACTTTTATTGATTCCACGTTGTTGCGGAGCCCCTTCAACCCCCTCACCAGCTGGGTCTCGAGCTCTCCAGGTGAAAACCCAAGCTTTGATTTTTGTCTGAGCGGGCGTCAAAAGCGCACCGTTACCTCCCCCTTTGGGGAATTGTCTTGGAGGCCCAATCTTCCATCTAAAGGTTGTACCTTGCCTGTCTTGAAGTGTCGGTAAGGGCTAGGTGGTTTGCCTCCTCGGGGCCGGTGCGAACGCCGGAGTGGTGGCTCCGGGATTTGTCTTTGTGTTGCAGAGTTTTGGGGTGGCAGAATTGTCGGCAAGCGGCAAGGCTGGTGCGCAAGTGGGCGGGGGGTCTATGGGGATACCTGAGCGGTAGCTTCCGGAGCCATACTCGTGATGCAGTCCGTCAACTTTTGTCGCTTGGGCGGCAGAGTCGTTGGCAAGGCTAGTACGCAACCTCGTGGCCGGTGCCTGTGGTGTTGATGTTTTGTACACCAGAGCGATGGCTCTAGACCGTGTTGTAGGGTGTCATAGTATCATAGATTAGTAGTAGAATAGCATTTATTATGATACGATATCTATTTATGTTATTCTAACCCTCTCTCTTCTTTAATTGCGCGGCACATCAGCGTGTTTGTTAATCCCAAGTGCATGATACCGTCTAAGATACCACCACGGTGGCAAGCTTAACGGCGGCTAGCCAACTATTTGTTGAGATCAGCTTGGTTGAGATTTGAAAAAAAAACCAGCCACGCTAGCCTTGTACGAGAGATTTAAAAAACTTAGGCCCTCTCAGAACGGATGGAGGCAAATCGACCTGTGGTTGGATGGTTAGGAAGATAATGGTATCCCCAGCATACTAGGGTTCAAGTCATAGACTGGCATTCAGTGGAAGTTTTTTTTAACAGAGTATAGTCATAGACACTCATACATACGCATGCACGACACCCTACCCCCATGAGTACCTCGGTGAGACTGAGCCCGCACATCATCTTGAGCCATAGACGCTTTCATAGTCGTTGGAAATGTCTCATCCAACTGAACGCAAATCATCGGAAGGACTGGAATAAATCCTGAAAAATACGAGTAACAGTGTTAAGTCTAAAACATAAACGTTGACGGGCTGAGGATATCAATGTCCACCTATTCAAAACCGAGAACTCATAGTCGATGTCAACATGACCTATCAACTAACATTGGTTTGTGAACAAAATTTGTACAGCCGTATTTGGTACGTACGCCTAAACGTAGAACCCGTCTCCATGTGCAGAGTAAGTCTTAACAATCGATCAGCTTTCCCAGTCACACTTGCATTTGAAAGTGATGTCGGAAACATTATCTATTAGTCAAATATAATCAGTGCACTAATTAATGGAGTTAATTTATCAAAATAGTGCAGTAATTACCTTTAGGCATCCAATAGGCGCTGCTCGGTCCTACTTGTTATACACGAGTTTCATGCACCCATGACTATGAGATCCATAACCGTCAACTGCGGTCGAAAGGCCGGCAGGCTAATTAATTCATGGGACCCGAGAAGACCCACAAACACACGCATGCATGGACGTATGCGGGGCATATACTCCATCTACTATGGCATATACTCAATCTATGGTATAAGTGGGGCATCGCTTAAACTTCGTTGAAAATGCTAATTTAATACTCGCTTGGTCACAAAATAAGTGTTCTTAGTTTAGTTCTCCCTTTGTCACAAAGTTGTATTAAATCAAAAATACTTATTTTCGGATGGTGGGAGTATGCCTTTATCGAGTGTTGGAGCACTAAACCGAGCACCCTGTTAATGCATTTCACTCTTAAAAACATCGTTTATACGTGCTGCCCTAATGAGGAGTAACGGAGAGTATCATATACTAATATCATGCATATAATACTAATGTATGATACTATATCCGCAATGCTTAGTATCATAAGTTAGTATCTTAAATTGTATTATTAGTTCTTATGTATGACGCAATGTAGTACAATATTTAATATGATATGTTATCATTATATGATACCAAATCCTCTGTTTTCTCATTTAATTGTATGTCACGTAATCAAAAAGCCTAATTAGCATTAATGATACCGCTTATGTGACTCTAAACATGCAGTAGCCGACCTGTTATTTTGGCCGTCTGACGACAAGATTGTAAGCTAGTACCTCTGTCCTGGTTTATTGGCCCCCTTTGTAATTTGTGCCAAATTTTGACCAAAGATTTAACTAACAAAATGTTATTGAATGTCAACAAAAATTAGATCATTGAATTCGTATTTGAATCTAGTTTTGAGCGATATAACTTTTTATGACATGCATGAACATTTAATTCGTTAAATTTATATTCAAAAGTTGACACAAAATACAATGGAGACCAATAAACCAGGACGAAGGTAGTAGTTGGTTGGCAAGCAAAACGTCACCATTGGTCTTTCGACCATGTACTCGCAGTGGCCGATTGCATGGACAAACGGAGATGGTAATTTGCATGTTTGCAATTGTAGCTGGGAAGCGAGAACAAATGGCAAAGATATTAGATAGAGCAGGAAGAGTTCCGAACAAAATTGATTATTTAAAAGATTAAAAGAATTAATTAATCATTTTTTAGGCCTACAAGCATATACGGCAGGCACTGAGCTAAACCCATGCCGACGCTCTTTGGGAATGGAGTGGCCCCCTAC
>NC_057796.1:15417266-15424396 GCF_018294505.1 Triticum aestivum
CTAGGCTATCCTGCTGGATCTACCCATACGTGTTCACCGTAATATGCGTCTGGTTTAAATAATTTGAGACAGTTAGAAAATGAAAATCAAAAGTTTTGACAGCATATAGGTTGTTTCTTACAGTATATATAGAAAAGACACATCAACCATCATTGCAACTCCCAGGAAAAAACAAAAATTAAGAAAACAATTTTACAAATTTATCCTTAAGAATGTGCAACGTTTTTTTCCCATGTCTGTGGAGCTAATATTTTTCTTGTGAACTACTTGTGCACTTCCTTTATGTGACTTGTATGATCGATGCTTGTGAACTTTCTATGTTTACATGAATATTCCTATATGACTTATTGATATGGACTACATGTGATAGCTATGATAATGGACCGGTTGGTAGTTTGTTTTATTATCTTGATAGATGAAGTGATATTTGGTGCACTCAGGGAGGTATCCAGAAGTGTATGGTTCATGGCTCGGAAACTCAAGGAAGGTTACTTATTTTACAAAGCTTTTCACTGTCATATACTTTCAAATAATACGTGCAAGATATCTATCACCAGCTCACAGATTTAGAATTCGCAATGATATGCCGCGGCATTTTTGCGGGGACCGCCCTGCTATGGTCGTGTGGACGTATATGCATGGTCCAAGAACATCACTATCAACACAGAGTTAAAGGCATTAATTTTCATGTGCTCTACATGTCAGCAACCCGACAAGGCTGAAATGAGCTAGCGAGAACACAGCTAGACCGAAAAACTAAATATGAGCTACCAGGAAAAGTTTATAATTTATTCATGCTACCAGAAGACACCCAACCACGTGCGCGCATGTTCATATGACCTGAGAAGACCCGCACCAACGCACATGCATGCACGTATGCGGGGCATACACACGATCTATGGTATCAAGTGGCGGATCAATACAAATAAAAAAAGTGGTTGATCAATAATTTTAGTAGTCCTTTTGTCCCGAATTACTTGTGGCGGAAATGGATGTATCTACACTAGAAATATGTTTAGATACATCCATTTTTACGACAGTAATTCCGGACGGAGCGAGAGCCTAAATTTTCATAAATAGTTCATTCAAAACAAAGAGCTAATTTACCCGGTATTTATTAAGGTATGGAGCACAAAACTGAGAGCCCACCGAATGCATTTTACTGCTAAAACTTTGTTTACTAGTTATCAACGCCTGCGAACGCACAAGCTAGCTAGCAATTTAAAAAAGTTACACCTTAACTTCAAAACATTGCAAAAATACAGAATGATTTTGAAATATAATAAGAACATATAGACCGATTCATACTTATACATATCAGCCAAAATACATTTTCGCAAAAAAAGAGAGCCTAAATACATGTTTCCTTGGTTATTTCCTTTAAGACTAGTTATACATTGTAACTTTGTCATAACGATGAACATACAATTCGAAATAAAGAAACATACAAGTAGAGAAAATGAGAAGTGTTATGCCCAATTCTTAAAAAACAATTGCAACTCGTGAGTTTCTCCAAACCATTAAAAATAAATGCAAATGGAAAAAATAATGGACCGTGTGGTATTGCATTTGGAGTTAAAATATAGCACCAGTAATGCAACATCTATTCTTTGGCTGGAACTACTTACAGTGAGATATCTGGAGTAGGCCAAATATCCTGGGCTAAGATTTTTCGTTTATACAATTTGTACCCTAAAAACATTATTGAATTTCTTGCTCTCTTAATACATACATGCTTGTAACTCATGTTAGTGTCAAATGAACCGGAAGAATAAGCCAAAAAGATGAGGCATCCAGTTGGTACAACATCAATCCATGCAAGAGATGCTAGGTCAGTTTGAAACTTTAAATTGATTCAGGTCATCCTCTCAAGATTAAAATTTGTAAACTAAAATATAAGGAAAGAATTAAAACTTACCTTTTGAAGATATTATAATCAGTTACCACATAAGGGATTTTCTTAGTTGCTCATTTCAATACATGTGATGGTAACCATAATGATCTCAAGAACCTGCTCTCGGACAAAGAATTACAACTTCAACTATTTGCTGATATTCTATCATTGGTACCTACAAAAAACAAGGAGATTTTAAGTAACATCATGTATGTTCAATTGGATTTCCTATTTATTGATTCGTGGTCCGGGAGAAGTTCCCTGGAATTCAAAAAAGATTTTGACGTTTCACGGCCTATCTTGAATTGTGATGCCAGGCACATATTAAGGAGTTACCATCAGGCCCTTGTATACCATTCTCCATCCAATTGTTTATTCAGGGCCCAAGAACAACACCATTTGCTCCTGTAAAATCCTTCCCGTAAGTGGTTATAGCGAAGTCTATATAATTTTGGGAAAGTATTCTGGTCAGGTTTTTTCTCAGTTTCCGTAAACAGCTTCACCAAAAAATTGTTTTCTTTCTATTTCCCATTAAACAACCTGATGGCCCGCAAGTCATCAATGACGACGTTGCTCGTCACCATTGCCATGTGAGCTGGGTGACCGGCGGAGAGCTCCTTGCGGCGGTGGTGCCTAGCCATGCGATGGCGAGTGGCAGCACGAGAAACGTAATAGCCTCATATATAAGTTTTGTAGTGACCCGACAGTGACCATGGGGCGGTCCTGGAGTTGGATGAGATTTGTGATGCACTGACCGATGGAGAGCTCCTAGCGGCAGCACAGGAAATAGTAGTATGATAGTTTGATAGCAGTGAGTAGCAATAGTAATGGTAATAGTAACTTAGATGGGCCTAAGGCCCACCTAGTGGTGCGCCCCCCTCTCTCCCCCCTTGGCCGCCCCACTAGATGGATCTAGGGCTGGCCGAACCCCTTGGGGGGGAAACCCTGGATGGGGGCGCAGCCCCTCCCCCTCCCCTATATATAGTGGGGTTTTTGGGGCTGCCAAGGACACGAGACTATCTCTCTCTTGGCGCAGCCCTACCCCTCTCCCTCCTCCTCTCCTGCGGTGCTTGGCGAAGCCCTGCAGGATTGCCACGCTCCTCCACCACCACCATGCCGTCGTGCTGCTGCTGGACGGAGTATTCCCCAACCTCTCCCTCTCTCCTTGCTGGATCAAGGCGTGGGAGACGTCACCGGGCTGCACGTGTGTTGAACGCGGAGGCGCCGTGGTTCGACGCTTAGACCGGAATCAACCGCGATCTGAATCGCTACGAGTACGACTCCTTCATCCGCGTTCTTGCAACGCTTCCGCATCGCGATCTATAAGGGTATGTAGATGCACTCCCCTTCCCCTTGTTGCTAGATTACTCCAAAGATTGATTTTGGTGATGCGTAGAAAATTTTGAATTTCCGCTACGTTCCCAACAGTGGCATCATGAGCTAGGTCTATGCGTAGTTTCTATGCACGAGTAGAACATAAAGTAGTTGTGGGCATCGATTTTGTCAATTTACTTGCCGTTACTAGTCTTATCTTGATTCGGCGGCATCGTGGGATGAAGCGGCCCGGACCGACCTTACACGTACTCTTACGTGAGACAGGTTCCACCGACTGACATGCACTAGTTGCATAAGGTGGCTAGCGGGTGTCTGTCTCTCCCACTTTAGTCGGATCGGATTCGATGAAAAGGTTCCTTATGAAGGGTAAATAGAAATTGGCATATCACGTTGTGGCTTTTGCGTAGGTAAGAAACGTTCTTGCTAGAAACCCATAGCAGCCACGTAAAACATGCAACAACAATTAGAGGACGTCTAACTTGATTTTGCAGGGTATGCTATATGATGTGATATGGCCAAAAGGATGTGATGAATGATATATGTGATGTATGAGAATGATCATGTTCTTGTAATAGGAATCACGACTTGCATGTCGATGAGTATGACAACCGGCAGGAGCCATAGGAGTTGTCTTAATTTATTGTATGACCTGCGTGTCAATGAAAACGCCATGTAATTACTTTACTTTATTGCTAACCGTTAGCCATAGTAGTAGAAGTAATAGTTGGCGAGACAACTTCATGAAGACACAATGATGGAGATCATGATGATGGAGATCATGGTGTCATGCCGGTGACGAAGGTGATCATGCCGCGCCTCGAAGGTGGAGATCAAAGGCGCAGGATGATATTGGCCATATCACGTCACTTTATGATTTGCATGTGATGTTTATCATGTTTACATCTTATTTGCTTAGAACGACGGTAGCATAAATAAGATGATCCCTCACTAAAATTTCAAGAGACGTGTTCCCCCTAACTATGCACCGTTGCGAAGGTTCCTTGTTTCGAAGCACCACGTGATGATCGGGTGTGATAGATTCTAACGTTCGCATACAACGGGTGTTGACGAGCCTAGCATGTACAGACATGGCCTCGGAACACATGCGAAACACTTAGGTTGACTTGACGAGCCTAGCATGTACAGACATGGCCTCGGAACACAAGAGATCGAAAGGTCGAACATGAGTCGTATAGTAGATGCGATCAACATGGAGATGTTCACCGATGATGACTAGTCCGTCTCACGTGATGATCGGACACGGCCAAGTTTGACTCGGATCATGTATCACTTAGATGACTAGAGGGATGTCTATCTGAGTGGGAGTTCATTAATCAGATGAACTTAATTATCATGAACATAGTCAAAAGGTCTTTGCAAATTATGTCATAGCTGACGCTTTAGTTCTACTGTTTAAGATATGTTCCTAGAGAAAATTTAGTTGAAAGTGGATAGTAGCAATTATGCGGACTGGGTCCGTAAACTGAGTATTGTCCTCATTGCTGCACAGAAGGCTTATGTCCTTAATGCACCGCTCGGTGTGCTGAACCTCAGCGTCGTCTGTAGATGTTGCGAAACATCTGACATACACGTTTTGATGACTACGTGATAGTTCAGTGCGTAATGCTAACGGTTTAGAATTGTGGCACCAAAGAAGTTTTGAAACGTCGCAGAACATATGAGATGTTCCGAAGACTGAAATTGGGATTTTAGACTAGTGCCCACGTCAAGAGGTATGAGACCTCTGACAAGTTTCTTAAGCCTGCAGACTAAGGGAGAAAAGCTCAATCGTTGAGCATGTGCTCAGATTCTCTGAGTGCCACAATCGCTTGAATCGAGTGGGAGTTAATCTTCCAGATGAGATACTGATGGTTCTCCATAGTTACTGCCACCAAGCTATTAGAGCTTCGTGTTAAACTATAACATATCAGGGATAGATATGATGATATTTGAGCTATCGCGATGTTTGACACCGCGAAAGTAGAAATCAAATAGGAGCATCAATTGTTGATGGTTAATAAAACCACTAGTTTCTAGAAGGGCAAGGGCAAAAGGGATACTTCATGAAACAGCAAATCATTTGCTGCGCTAGTGAAGAATCCCAAGGTTAAACCCAAACCCGAGACTAAGTGCTCCTGTAATGAGGGGAACGGTCACTGAAGCAGAACTACCCTAGATATTTGGTAGATGAGAAGGCAGGCAATGTCGACAGAAGTATATTGGATATACATTATATGAATGTGTACTTTACTAGTACTCCTAGCAGCACCAGGGTATTAGATACCGGTTCGGTTGCTAAGTGTTAGTAACTTCTGTCGACCTTGGAAGTGTTTCCAAGGTTGATGTGATCAAGCATCGCATGCTCCCTCTACCATCGAGATTGGTGTTTGCGTTGAGCATAAACATGATTGGATTATGTTTATCGCAATACGGTTATTCATTTGAGGAGAATAATGGTTACTCTGTTTATTTGAATAATACCTTCAATGGTCTTGCACCTAAAATGAATCTCGATCGCAGTGATACACATGTTCGTGCCAAAAGATATAAAATAGTAATGATAGTACCACATACTTGTGGCATTGCCATTTGAGTCATATTGGTATAGAACGCATGACGAAGCTCCATGTAGATGGATCTTTGGACTCACTCGTTTTTTGAAAAGATTGAGACATGCAAACCATGTCTATTGGTATGAAGAAACTCCATGCAGATGGATCGTTTTGACTCACTTGATTTTGAATCACTTGAGACATGCAAATCATACCACATGGGCAAGATGACTGAAAGGCCTCGTTTTTGAGTAAGATGGAACAAGAGAGCAACTTGTTGGAAGTAATACATTTGATGTGTGCAGTCCAATGAGTGCTGAGGCACGCAGTGGATATCGATATGTTCTTACTTCACAGATGATTTGAGTAGATGCTGAGAATATTTACTTGATGAAACACAAGTCTGAATTATTGAAAGGATCAAGTAATTTCAGAGTGAAGTTGAAGATCGTCGTGACAAGAGGATAAAAATTCTATGATATGATCATAGAGATATCTGAGTTACGAGTTTGGCACACAATTAAGACATTGTGGAAAGTGTTTCACAATTAATACCGCCTGGAACACCACAGTGTGATGGTGTGTCCGAACATCATAACTGCACCCTATTGGATATGGTGCATACCATGATGTCTCTTATCAAATTACCACTATCGTTTATGGGTTAGGCATTAGAGACAACCGCATTCACTTTAAAAGGGCACCACGCAATTCCGTTGAGACGGCACCGTTTAGACAAACCTAAGTTGTCGTTTCTTAAAAGTTTGGGGCTGCGATGCTTATGTGAAAAAGTTTCAGGCTGATAAGTTCGAACCCAAAGCGGATAAATGCATCTTCAAAAGAATACCCAACACAGTTGGGTATACCTCCTATTTTAGATCTGGAAGC
This sequence comes from Triticum aestivum, assembly GCF_018294505.1. NCBI lineage: Eukaryota > Viridiplantae > Streptophyta > Magnoliopsida > Poales > Poaceae > Triticum > Triticum aestivum. The sequence goes on from NC_057796.1 coordinate 15,423,936, forward strand.
AAAAGTAATTGCTTCTAGAAACGAGTCCTTTCTCGAGGAAAAGTTTCTCTCGAAAGAATTGAGTGGGAGGATGGTGGAGACTTGATAAGGTTATTGAACCGTCACTTCAACTAGTGTGTAGCAGGGCACAGGAAGTTGTTCCTGTGGTACCTACACCAATTGAAGTGGAAGCTTATGATAGTGATCATGAAACTTCGGATCAAGTCACTACCAAACCTCGCAGGTCGAAAAGGATATGTACTACTCCTGAGTGGTACGGTAATCCTATCTTAGATATCATGTTGTTAGACAATACTGAACCTATGAGCTATGGAGAAGCGATGGTGGGCCCATATTCCGACAAATGGTTAGAAGCCATGAAATCCGAGATAGGATCCATGTATCAGAACAAAGCATGGACTTTGGTGAACTTGCCCGATGATCGGCAAGCCATTGAGATAAATGGATCTTTAAGAAGAAGA
>NC_057796.1:15425142-15426049 GCF_018294505.1 Triticum aestivum
CAAAGGAAGACCTGGATAAAGCTGCTTACATATTGGGCATCAAGATCTATAGAGATAGATCATGACGCCTGATAATACTTTCAAAGAACGCACACCTTGACATGATTTTTTGAAGGGGTTCAAAATAGATCAGCAAAGAAGGAGTTCTTGGCTGTGTTACAAGGTGTGAGTATTGAGTAAGACTCAGGACCTGACCACAGCAGAAGAGAGAGAAAGGACGAAGGTCGTGCCCTATGCTTTACACGTAGGCTCTACAGTATGCTATGCTGTGTACCGCACATGAAGTGTGCCTTGCCATCAGTTGGTCAAGGGGTACAATAGTGATCCGGGAATGGATGACATGACAGCGGTCGAACTTATCCTTAGTATCTAGTGGACTAAGGAATTTTCTCGATTATGGAGGTGAAAAGGAGTTCGTCGTAAAGGGTTACGTTGATGCGAACTTTGACACTAATCCGGATGACTCTGAGTAGTAAACCGGATTCGTATAGTAGAGCAGTTATTTGAAATGGCTCGAAGTAGCGCGTGGTAGCATCCACAAGATGACATAGATATTCGTAAAGCACACACGGATCTGAAAGGTTCAGACCCGTTGACTAATAACCTCTCTCACAAGCATAACATGATCAAACCATGGAGGATCACATGGTGATGTGACCTGTGAGTGTTAATCACATGGTGATGTGAACTAGATTATTGACTCTAGTGCAAGTGGGAGACTGTTGGAAATATGCCCTAGAGGTAATAATAAATTGGTTATTATTATATTTCCTTGTTCATGATAATCGTTTATTATCCATGCTAGAATTGTATTGATAGGAAACTCAGATACATGTGTGGATACATAGACAACACCATGTCCCTAGTAAGCCTCTAGTTGACTAGCTCGTTGATCAATAGATGGTTA
>NC_057796.1:15426059-15429839 GCF_018294505.1 Triticum aestivum
TAACTGGGTGGCTATAAAGGTGCACTACAGGTATCTGTGAAATTGTCTGTTGGGTTGGCACGAATCGAGACTGGGATTTGTCACTCCGTGTAAACGGAGAGGTATCTCTGGGCCCACTCGGTAGGACATCATCATAATGTGCACAATGTGACCAAGGGGTTGATCACGAGATGATGTGTTACGGAACGAGTAAAGAGACTTGCCGGTAACGAGATTGAACAAGGTATCGGGATACCGACGATCGAATCTCGGGCAAGTAGTATACCGATTGACAAAGGGAATTGTATACGGGATTGATTGAATCCGCGACATCGTGGTTCATCCGATGAGATCATCATGGAACACGTGGGAGCCAATATGGGTATCCAGATCCCGCTGTTGGTTATTGACCGGAGAACGTCTCGGTCATGTCTGCATGGTTCCCGAACCCGTAGGGTCTACACACTTAAGGTTCGATGACGCTAGGGTTATAGGGAATAGATATACGTGGTTGCCGAATGTTGTTCGGAGTCCCGGATGAGATCCCGGACGTCACGAGGAGTTCCGGAATGGTCCGGAGGTAAAGATTTATATATGGGAAGTCCTGTTTTGATCACCGGAAAAGTTTCGGGTGCTATCGGTAACGTACCGAGACCACCGGGAGGGTCCCGGGGGTCCACCAGGTGGGGCCACCGGCCCCAGAGGGCTGCATGGGCCAAGTGTGGGAAGGGACCAGCCCCTAGGTGGGCTGGTGCGCCTCCCACAAGGGCCCCAGGGCGCAGGAAGGGGGGGAAGGGGGAAACCCTAGGCTCAGATGGGCCTAAGGCTCACCTAGTGGTGCGCCCCCCCTCTCTCCCCCCTTGGCCGCCACCCTAGATGGTTCTAGGGCTGGCCGCACCCCTTAGGGGGGAAACCCTAGATGGGGGCACAGCCCCTCCCCCTCTCCTATATATAGTGGGGGTTTTGGGGCTGCCAAGGACACGAGACTATCTCTCTCTTGGTGCAGCCCTACCCCTCTCCCTCCTCCTCTCCTGTGGTGCTTGGCGAAGCCCTGCAGGATTGCCACGCTCCTCCACCACCACCATGAGGTTGTGCTGCTGCTGGACGGAGTATTCCCCAACCTCTCCCTCTCTCCTTGCTGGATCAAGGCGTGGGAGACGTCACCGGGCTGCACGTGTGTTGAACGCGGAGGCGCCGTGGTTCGGTGCTTAGGTCGGAATCAACCGCGATCTGAATCGCTACGAGTACGACTCCTTCATCCGCGTTCTTGCAACGCTTCCGCATCGCGATCTACAAGGGTATGTAGATGCACTCCCCTTCCCCTCGTTGCTAGATTACTCCACAGATTGATCTTGGTGATGCGTAGAAAATTTTAAATTTCCGCTATGTTCCCAACAGTGGCATCATGAGCTTGGTCTATGCGTAGTTTCTATGCACGAGTTGAACACAAAGTAGTTGTGGGCGTCGATTTTGTCAATTTACTTGCCGTTACTAGTCTTATCTTGATTCGGCGGCATCGTGGGATGAAGCGGCCCGGACCGACCTTACACGTACTCTTACGTGAGACAGGTTCCACCGACTGACATGCACTAGTTGCATAAGGTGGCTAGCGGGTGCCTGTCTCTCCCACTTTAGTCGGATCGGATTCGAGGAAAAGGGTCCTTATGAAGGGTAAATAGAAATTGGCATATCACGTTGTGGTTTTTGCGTAGGTAAGAAACGTTCTTGCTAGAAACCCATAGCAGCCACGTAAAACATGCAACAACAATTAGAGGACGTCTAACTTGTTTTTGCAGGGTATGCTATGTGATGTGATATGGCCAAAAGGATGTGATGAATGATATATGTGATGTATGAGATTGATCATGTTCTTGTAATAGGAATCACGACTTGCATGTCGATGATTATGACAACCGGCAGGAGCCATAGGAGTTGTCTTAATTTATTGTATGACCTGCGTGTCAATGAAAACGCCAATGTAATTACTTTACTTTATTGCTAACCGTTAGCCATAGTAGTAGAAGTAATAGTTGGCGAGACAACTTCATGAAGACACAATCATGGAGATCATGATGATGGAGATCATGGTGTCATGCCGGTGACGAAGGTGATCATGCCGCGCCTCGAAGATGGAGATCAAAGGCGCAGGATGATATTGGCCATATCACGTCACTTTATGATTTGCATGTGATGTTTATCATGTTTACATCTTATTTGCATAGAACGACGGTAGCATAAATAAGATGATCCCTCACTAAAATTTCAAGAGACGTGTTCCCCCTAACTGTGCACTGTTGCGAAGGTTCGTTGTTTCGAAGCACCACGTGATGATCGGGTGTGATAGATTCTAACGTTCGCATACAACGGGTGTTGACGAGCCTAGCATGTAGAGACATGGCCCCGGAACACATGCAAAACACTTAGGTTGACTTGACGAACCTAGCATGTACAGACATGGCCCCGGAACACAAGAGATCGAATGGTCGAACATGAGTTGTATAGTAGATGCGATCAACATGGAGATGTTCACCGATGATGACTAGTCCGTCTCACGGGATGATCGGACACGGCCTAGTTTGACTCGGATCATGTATCACTTAGATGACTAGAGGGATGTCTATCTGAGTGGGAGTTCATTAATCAGATGAACTTAATTATCATGAACATAGTCAAAAGGTCTTTGCAAATTATGTCATGGCTTACGCTTTAGTTCTACTGTTTAAGATATGATCCTAGAGAAAATTTAGTTGACAGTTGATAGTAGCAATTATGCGGACTTGGTCCGTAAACTGAGGATTGTCCTCATTGGTGCACAGAAGGCTTATGTCCTTAATACACCGCTCGGTGTGCTGAACCTCAGCGTCGTCTGTAGATGTTGCGAAACATCTGACATACACGTTTTGATGACTACGTGATAGTTCAGTGCGTAATGCTAACGGTTTAGAATTGTGGCACCAAAGACGTTTTGAAATGTCGCAGAACATATGAGATGTTCCGAAGACTGAAATTGGGATTTCAGACTAGTGCCCACGTCAAGAGGTATGAGACCTCTGACAAGTTTCTTAAGCCTGCAGACTAAGGGAGAAAAGCTCAATCATTGAGCATGTGCTCAGATTCTCTGAGTGCCACAATCGCTTGAATCGAGTGGGAGTTAATCTTCCAGATGAGATAGTGATGGTTCTCCATAGTCACTGCCACCAAGCTATTAGAGCTTCGTGTTAAACTATAACATATCAGGGATAGATATGATGATCCTTGAGCTATTCGCGATGTTTGACACCGCGGAAGTAGAAATCAAATAGGAGCATCAATTGTTGATGGTTAATAAAACCACTAGTTTCTAGAAGGGCAAGGGCAAAAGGGATACTTCATGAAACAGCAAATCATTTGCTGCGCTAGTGAAGAATCCCAAGGTTAAACCCAAACCCGAGACTAAGTGCTCCTGTAATGAGGGGAACGGTCACTGAAGCAGAACTACCCTAGATACTTGGTAGATGAGAAGGCAGGCAAGGTCGACAGAAGTATATTGGATATACATTATATGAATGTGTACTTTACTAGTACTCCTAGCAGCACCAGGGTATTAGATACCGGTTCGGTTGCTAAGTGTTAGTGACTCAAAATAAAAGTTGCGGAATAAATGGAGACTAGCTAAAGGTGAGATGACGATGTGTGTTCGAAGTGTTTCCAAGGTTGATGTGATCAAGCATCGCATGCTCCCTCTACCATCGAGATTGGTGTTTGCGTTGAGCATAAACATGATTGGATTATGTTTATCGCAATATGGTTATTCATTTAAGG
>NC_057796.1:15430473-15432087 GCF_018294505.1 Triticum aestivum
GGTGTGTCCGAACATCATAACTGCACCCTATTGGATATGGTGCATACCATGATGTCTCTTATCAAATTACCACTATCGTTTATGGGTTAGGCATTAGAGACAACCGCATTCACTTTAAAAGGGCACCACGCAATTCCGTTGATACGACACCGTTTAGGGAAACCTAAGTTGTCATTTCTTAAAAGTTTGGGGCTGCGATGCTTATGTGAAAAAGTTTCAGGCTGATAAGCTCGAACCCAAAGCGGATAAATGCATCTTCATAAGAATACCCAAAACAGTTGGGTATACCTCCTATTTCAGATCTGGAAGAAAAAGTAATTGCTTCTAGAAATGAGTCCTTTCTCGAGGAAAAGTTTCTCTCGAAAGAATTGAGTGGGAGTATGGTGGAGACTTGATAAGGTTATTGAACCGTCACTTCAACTAGTGTGTAGCAGGGCACAGGAAGTTGTTCCTGTGGCACCTACACCAATTGAAGTGGAAGCTTATGATAGTGATCATGAAACTTCGGATCAAGTCACTACCAAACCTCACAGGTCGACAAGGATATGTACTACTCCTGAGTGGTACGGTAATCATGTCTTAGATATCATGTTGTTAGACAATACTGAACCTACGAGCTATGGAGAAGCGATGGTGGGCCCATATTCCGACAAATGGTTAGAAGCCATGAAATCCGAGATAGGATCCATGTATCAGAACAAAGCATGGACTTTGGTGAACTTGCCCGATGATCGGCAAGCCATTGAGATAAATGGATCTTTAAGAAGAAGACGGACGTGGACGGTAATGTTACCGTCTATGAAGCTCGACTTGTGGCAAAGAGTATTTTCACAAGTTCAAGGAGTTGACTACATGAGATTTTCTCATCCGTAGCGATGCTTAAGTCCGTCGGAATCATGTTAGCATTAGCTGCATTTATGAAATCTGGCAGATGGATGTCAAAACAAGTTTCCTTACCGGTTTTCGTAAGGAAAGGTTGTATGTGATACAATCAGAATGGTTTTGTCGATCCTAAGGATGCTAAAAGGTATGCTAGCTCCAGCGATCCTTCCATGGACTAGAGCAAGCATCTCGGAGTCAGAATATACACTTTGATGGAGTGATCAAAGTTTTTGGGTTTATACAAAGTTTGTTAGAAACTTGTATTTACAATAAAGTGAGTGGGAGCGCTACAACATTTCTGATAAGTATATGTGAATGACATATTGTTGATCCGAAATGATGTAAAATGAGCGAACCTACACTCTAAAATGCATCTATATACATCCGTATGTAGTCCGTATTGAATCTGTAAAAGGTCTTATATTTAAAAACGGAGGGAGTACTAGTTATCTAGTGGTTGTTTGGTGGTCCAAAAACATCAAAGTAATTTTTATTATCTGACATACTTTGTACTTCCAGTAATTTTTTATAATATATCTACGGTATTTCGAAGAAAAGAAACCGCAAATGCAGAAGCTAATAATTAAGAAAATTAGCAAATTGACTTGGAAGCATTAGAAAAACACAAAATACATGTAGATCGATTTTGTAGTTATCCATATGAGCCTAAATACATATTCCTTTGGTTAGTTTCCTTATGAGCAGTTATGTGTTGTAACTTTCCAAAAAAAG
>NC_057796.1:15432525-15436803 GCF_018294505.1 Triticum aestivum
AAAACATACAGCTAGAGAGAGTAAAGAGTTACGCAATTCTTCAAAAGAAGTTGTAAATCTTGTGATTGTCTCTAAACCATGGGAAATAAATGCAAATCGACATGACAACGGACCGTGTAGTATCGTATTTGGAGGTATAACTTCGCACTTCAGATGTATCATCTATTATTTGGCTAAAACTAATAACAGTCACATATTTGGTGTAGGCCAAATATCTTCAGCTAAGCTTTTTCATTTGTACAAATCTTATCCTAAAATATAATATAATTTCTTGATTTCCTAATACATACAAGCTTGTAATTCATGTTAGTGGAAAATGATCCAGAAGAATTAGCCCACCAAAGATGAGGAATCTATGATACGATATCAACCCATTCAACAACCCTCGCAAAAAAAACCATTCAACAGGACGTGTTAGCTCTCTTTGAAACTTTAAATTACATTGTGCTCAGATGGTTAGGTTCCTTGTGATGGAACCAACTCACTATGGTTCAAATCCTATACATGGCACCTGTGGTCGCATTTTACTGTATTTATTTCACGCACTCCGGTGATGTGTGTTGAATGAGAGGAGACATCCCCATCGACAGCGAACGCGTCTATGGCAACTTTGTCAATCTCAAGATGTTGTGTCAACTTAGTATCTACGAGCTGCTCGTAGGGGTAGGATTTGTGTGCATCCGTTCATAGGATTGAGTCTATTGCGTGGATATGAGTATCTATATTTTTACTGTGTTAAAACTATGGAAATTTGTAAAAGTACGCGATACAAACAGAGAAACCTCCCTCACGACGCAAAAGCAGGGGGACGAGCAAGGCGCCGCCAAGGCCCCATTCCCTGCCCTCCCACTAGTAGAAAACAGGGCTTTGGTCCAGCCCGGGTAAGCCCATTAATCCTGGTTCACTCACGAACCGCGACCCATGGGGCATCGGTCCTGGTTCGTAAGGCCAGGGGGCCGGCCGGGCCTCGTGGGGCATTGGTCCCGGTTCGTCTGGACCCTTTGGTCCCGGTTCCGGACACGAACCGGGACCAATGGGCCTCGCTCCTGGCCCATAACCATTGGTCCGGGTTCGTGGCTGGAACCGGGACCAAAAGGGGTCCTTTAGTCTCGGTTCCAGCCACGAACCGGGACCAATGGTTGTGGCTATATATACCCCCTCGCCCGCGAGCAGAGCAGTGGAGTGCTCTGTTTTTTTGGCCGGCCGGGGAGAGCTTTGTGATGCTCTAGCTCACCTCCAATGCACATGAGGTGTTCGATGAAATGCCCGAGCCACACTTAAGCTTTCTCATCTGGAAGCTCCTTGTCCAAGCTCTATTTTCCTCCAGATTTGTCTAGATTTGGCGGTCCATCATGTCTCGTCTCCGTCCTCACCGCCGTCGATCGCCCGCGCCGATCTCGTCGCACGCACCACCATGGTGAGCCTCTTGATCTTATCTTCTTTCTAAAAGAAAAAAGTTCTTACTTGTATGATTTAGATAGATACTTGTGTAATTTTCTTACTTTATTATTGTTCGTTATTATATACTGCGATGGTTTTGGTATCCGCCTCCGTCGGCCCTCGTCCTGTCTATGATTCGGATGTGGTATATATTATATTCTATAATTATTTGGTTCATTTAGTGTTTATGACAATTATGCCGACCAACGTGACATAGATTTTTTATCTAGGAGGTATGTGAACCGAAAATTCCAACCGACCCTATTGTCGAGAGGTTAAATTTAGTTGAAGAAGAAAACAATTACTTGAAGGAAAAATTGAAAAATTGAGAGGAGAAGATGATATTGGAGTTGCATGTTGCGGATGTCGTCGATGATCACAAGATCAAGATGGATGCAATGCGCTTGAAGATTAGAAAGATTAGAAAATATGCCATTCATACTAAGGCTTGGTATCATTATGTCGTTGGATCAATTACCTTAGTTGCGATTATGATCGTATTTGTTGTTGCATTGAAATGTTTTACATAGTTTCAATGTATGGTTTAATTAGATGATCTGGAGAGCTATATGTTGTTCAATGAGAACTATGTATGTACTTTGGTTTTAATGTGATGATGAACTTCTATTAATTTGGGCACTTGTCTATTCATGATGTTCTGTAATGGTTTTTGACACACTTAATTATATATAATGCACGCAGATGAACCGGGAATGGATGTACGGTAATAGACGCACCTCCGAGTACATTGAGGGTGTGCATAATTTTCTCGCAGTGGGTGAGACAAACAAGAAAAATGGTTCGATGTGTTGTCCATGCCCTATATGTGGGAATACGAGGTCTTACTCTGACAAAGGATTTGAGAAGCAACAGAAAATATTGAAGAAGAATCTTCCAAAGGATAATGAATTGCCCGACAGAACGTATGCAACAAAGAAGGTTGTATGCCCTCTAGGATTGGAGGTGCAGAAGATACATGCATGCCCTAATGACTGCATCCTCTACCGCGGTGCGTACGAAGATTTGAACGCATGTCCGGTATGCGGTGCATTGTGGTATAAGATCAGACGAGATGACCCTGGTGATGTTGATGGCGAGCGCCCCAGGAAGAGTGTTACTGCTAAGGTGATGTGGTATGTTCCTATAATACCATGGTTGAAATGTTTGTTCAAAAACAAAGAGCATGCCAAGTTGATGCGATGGCACAGAGAGGACCGTAAGAAAGACGGGAAGTTTAGAGCACCCGTTGACGGGTCGCAGTGGAGAAAAATTGAGAGAAAGTACTGGGAGGACTTTGCAGGTGACACAAGGAACGTATGGTTTAGTTTAAGCGCAGATGGCATTAATCCTTTTGGGAGCAGAGCAGCAATCACAACACCTGGCCCGTGACTCTATGTATGTATAACCTTCCTCCCTCGTTGTGCATGAAGTGGAAGTTCATTATGATGCCAGTTCTCATCCAAGGCCCTAAGCAACCTGGCAACAACATTGATGTGTACCTAAGGCCATTAGTTGAAGAACTTTTACAGCTGTGGAATGGAAACGATGTACATGTGTGGGATGAGCACAAACAGCAGGAATTTGACCTGCATGCGTTGCTGTTTGTAACCATCAATGATTGGTCTGCTCTCAGTAACCTTTCAGGACAGACAAACAAGGGATACCACGCATGCACACACTGTTTAGATGACACCTAAAGTATATACCTGGACATATGCAGGAAGAATGTGTACCTGGGGCATCGTTGATTTCTTCCAACCAACTATCAATGTTGAAAGAAAGGCAAGCATTTCAAAGGCGAGGCAGATCACCGGAAGAAGCCCACCATCCGTACCGGTGATCACATACTTGCTATGGTCAATGATTTACAAGTAATCTTTGGAAGGGGTCCTGGCGGACTATCTGTTCTGAATGATGCTAAGGGACACGCACCCATGTGGAAGAAGAAATCTATATTTTGGGACTACCCTACTGGAAAGACCTAGAGGTCCGCTCTGCAATCGACGTGATGCACGTGACGAAGAATCTTTGCGTGAACTTGCTAGGCTTCTTGGGCATGTATGGGAAGACAAAAGATACATCGGAGGCACGGGAGGACCAGCAACATGTGCACGAAAAATACAGCATGCCTCCAAAGCAGTATGAAGGTCCTGCGAGCTACGCTCTTACCAAAGAATAGAATGAAATCTTCTTTGAATGCCTGCTCAGTACGAAGGCCCCGTCTGGTTTCTCGTCGAATATAAAGGGAATAAAATATGCCAGAGAAAAAGTTCCAGAACCTAAAGTCTCATGACTGTCACGTGGTTATGACGCAACTGCTTCCGGTTGCATTGAGGGGGCTTCTACCGGACGTTCAATTAGCCATTGTGAAGCTATGTGCATTCCTCAATGAAATATCTCAGAAGGTGATCGATCCAGAAATCCTACCAAGGTTAAGGACTGATGTGGCGCAATGTCTTGTTAGTTTCGAGCTGGTGTTCCCACCATCCTTCTTCAATATCATGACGCATGTCCTAGTTCATCTAGTCGACGAGATTGTCATTCTGGGCCCTGTATTTCTACACAATATGTTCCCCTTTGCGAGGTTCATGGGAGTCCTAAAGAAATATGTCTGTAACCGCGCTAGGCCAGAAGGAAGCATCTCCATGGGCCATCAAACAGAGGATGCCATTGAGTTTTGTGTTGACTTCATTCCTGACCTTAAGAAGATTGGTCTCCTTCAATCGCGGTATGAGGGGAGACTGACCGGAAAAGGCACGCTCGGAGGGGACGGGCATTCTTGGTCTCATCACACTACACAGTTCTACAGAATTCTACCTTGGTGACCCCTTATGTCGA
>NC_057796.1:15437297-15439197 GCF_018294505.1 Triticum aestivum
AGCGGTGTCCGCTTTGATGCAGCAACCAAGAGGGGAAAGGACACATATTATGGTTACATAGTGGACATATGGGAACTTGACTACGGACATGATTTTAAGGTCCCTTTGTTTCAGTGCAAATGGGTCAATCTTTCAAGAGGCAGGGTACAGGTAGATCCATAGTACGGAATAACAACAGTGGGTCTGAACAATCTTGGATACGCAGAAGAACCATTCGTCCTAGCCAATGATGTGGCGCAGGTTTTCTATGTGAAGGACATGTCTACCAAACCGAGAAAAAGAAAAGATAAGGAAGCGAATATATCATACGAGGAGCCGAAGCGCCACATAGTTCTTTCAGGAAAAAGAGACATCGTGGGATTGGAGGGCAACACAGACATGTCTGAAGATTATGAAAAGTTTCATGAAATTCTACCCTTGAAGGTCAAGGTTGACCCAAGCACCCTGTTAAATGATGAAGATTATCTATGATTACGGCGCAATAAGCAAAGGACACAAGCGAAGAAAACGTGAATACTTTCTCTCCGCAACTATTATGATTATGCATTTGATCTAGAATATCACTGCAGTTACATGTGAAGAAATGAAATGCCTTTTGTAACAGATGAGTTTCCGTATGAAACCCTGATACTTTGAAAGAGATTGTCCGTTTTGTACACGAAGTGCATCCATTTTTTGCCGTAACCCTCTCAACTTTTTAGAACATGCTATCTGGGTGAAATGATGATACCATGCTAACTTTCAACCTTTTCAGAGTTCATTTCTACTGATTTTCAATTTCAGGGTCCTATAGATCAAAAAAATCTGTAAATGCATGAAAAATAACAAATGAAGTCAGAAAGGGTTGAAAATTGATGACATAACTTTGAATGGTGCATTTTGAACATACAAAAAGTCTGGAGTTCAAATAAGTTCAAAAAATTAAATCCCTTTGTTACAGTTGAGTTTCCGTATGAAACCCTCATACTTTGAAAGAGATTGTCCATTTTGTACACGAAGTGCATCCAGTTTTTGCCGTAACCCTCTCAAATTTTTAGCACATGCTATGTAGGTCAAATGATGATACCATGCCAACTTTCAACCTTTTCAGAGTTCCTTTGTAGAGCTTTTTAATTTCAGGGTCATTTAGCTCAAAGATCGAACTAATAGTAAAAAGAAATGAACTAATAGCAAAAAGAATGAACTAGTAGCAAAAATAATGAACTAAAAATAATAAATTAAAATATTCTGTTATGATCACTAAAACAAAACTATAATATTCTTCAATAGCAAAAAGAATCAACTAAAAAGCTCGTATAAAACTCTAATAGCAAAAGGAATCAACTAAAAAGCTTTTATAAACCTCTAGTATTTTTGAAACTAAAATTATATAAAATTTATGCAACTAAAATTATCAAAGTATTTTCTGTTCAAAACATTAATAGCAAAAAGAATTTTCATAAAGAAATTTTTTGTTAGAAACTTTAATAGCAAACTAAAATAATAAAATCTGTTTTTGATTAAAACAAATATTTAAAATAACCTAAAAATTATCAAATTGAATATAATGATAAAACACAGTAATATTAAATAGCAGGAAAAAGAATCACTCAAAAATCTATTTTTAGAGTAAGCTTATTCACAAACTAGTGATTCACAGAAATTTCAAAAAAATTCAAATTTAAACTATTCAAATGTGAAAACTAATGGCACTAACAGAAAGTTTATAATTTTTGTGACCTAAAAGCAAAAAGAATCACTGAAAAACTCTAAGTAGAAACAAAAGAAAATAAATAAAGCAAAAAACAAAACAAAAAACTGGAGAAAATAGAAAAATGCCACCTACTAGGCCACCATGGCGTGAATATGACTAGAAACCCAACCATGGGCCAGGATTCAGGCCCGCAGAAGGCCCAGTAGG
>NC_057796.1:15784152-15787196 GCF_018294505.1 Triticum aestivum
AAAAAGAAAAACGATAGGACTTTGCATGCTTCTAGTGAACCTATTCCTGAACCACCTGAGAAACCAAATGATATTTCTATTTTTGATGCTGAAACACAATCTGGTAATGAACATGAACCAAGTGATAATGTTAATGATGATGTTCATGCTCAACCTAGCAATGATAATGATGTAGAAATTGAACCTGTTGTTGATCTTGATAACCCACAATCAAGGAATCAACGTTATGATAAGAGAGACTTTGTTGCTAGGAAGCACGGTAAAGAAAGAGAACCATGGGTTCAGAAACCCATGCCTTTTCCTTCCAAACCATCCAAGAAAAAGGATGATGAGTATTTTGAGCGCTTTGCTGAAATGATTAGACCTATCTTCTTGCGTATGCGTTTAACTGATATGCTCAAAATGAATCCTTATGCTAAGTATATGAAAGAAATTGTTACAAATAAAAGAAAGATACCAGAAGCTGAATTTTCCACCATGCTTGCTAATTATACTTTTAAATATGGAATACCAAAGAAATTTGGAGATCGAGGAGTACCCACTATACCATGCTCCATTAAAATAAACTATGTTAGAACTGCTTTATGTGATCTTGGAGCCGGTGTTAGTGTTATGCCTCTCTCTTTATATCATAGACTGGATTTGAATAAGTTGACACCTACTGAAATATCTTTGCAAATGGCTGACAAATCAACTGCTATACCTGTCGGTATTTGCGAGGACGTGCCTGTTGTGGTTGCAAACATTACTATTTTAACGGACTTTGTTATTCTTGATATCCCCGAGGACGATAGTATGTCTATTATTCTTGGAAGACCCTTTTGGATACTGCAGGGGCTGTTATTGATTGCAACAAAGGCAATGTCACTTTTCATGTTAATGGTAATGAGCACACGGTACACTTTCCGAGGAAATAACCTCAAGTCCACAGTATCAATTCTATGGTAAAAATTCCATCGATTATTTTTGGAGGTTTTGAATTTCCTCTTCCTACTATCAAAAAGAGATATGATATTCTTATTATTGGGGATGTGCATATCCCCGTTGAGGTAACATAGTGTTATTCGAAATTTCTCCGGTTCCATGTTATTCGGAATGAGTTTCTTAACAAGACCTGATCAACCTTGTTAGTGGATTCCTTTTGATGAGCATGAGATGGATGAAGTTAGAAGGCACAACCTTCTGTACCCTCCTTTTACTTTCTGTTATTTAGTTAAAATAAAGTAAAAATAGTATTTTTTTGTCTGTTTTGTGAATTATCCGTGCAATATAAAAATACCCAAAATAAAAGTTCTCCAAATGCCCTGCCAATTTAATATGATTTTTTCTGGAATATTTGAGAATATTTGGCACTGAGAACACAACAGGGGGAGCAAGCACCTGGGCATGAGGGTCCAGGGCGCGCCCACCCCCCCTGGGCGCACCCATTGCCTCGTGGGCCCACAGTGGCTCCCCTCCACTTATTCCTGCACCCACACACTTCTTCTTCCTCCCAAAAAATCATCATCCAGCTCAAGCACGAGTTCTAGCTCATTTTGCTGTGATTTTCGATCTCCTTGCTCAAAGCACCTCTCACAAAACTGCTTTGGGTGATTGTTCCTTGGTATGTGACTCCTCCGTTGGTCCAATTAATTTTTGCTCTAGTGCTTTATTCATTGCAAATTTGTGCTGCCTAGGTGACCATGTTCTTGAGCTTGCATGTCAAATTTATAAGGTTCCAAGTAGTTTTAATGCATGATATGAGCTCTAGGCACTTGTATGAGTAGTTGCTATCAATTTTGGTGAGCTTGGTTCACTTTTATTTGAAGTTACTAAAAATTTCAGAAATTTTTCAGAGGAAGAAATATGTTTAGGAAAATGTACCAAGGTGGTTCTTCAAGGAAGCAAGGACCCAGGCTTGCAATGCATGATGCTGATGATGAACCACCAAGGGACACTCCAGTGCGGGCTTGTGAATGGCCTTCAGAGGACTTCATGGATCAAGCAGGAATCAAGGAAGAATTTAACGCATATATGTGTAACGCTGATCTTGTGAGCTTGGAGGCAGATAAGTGCCGTCAGTACCATTATCTCACTAGTTCCTTTGTGAGGAGGTTTGAATTTTCATCTTCACGCAATTCTCTAACTGTCCTGTTTGATCTTTATGAAAATTCTTATACTATGTTTTTAGAGGATTTTACCACTGCTTGCAAACTTCCACAATGGGGTATTACTAGTGAGCCTCGAAAATCTGAGTTTAGAGATTTTCTTGCTAGTATAACTGTGGGTGAATCTAGAGACATGGCACAAGCTACCATAGGGAGCATTCATTTTTCTGCTATACATTATTTTGCTCTCTTCATAGGTAGGTGCATAAATGGTAAGGATGAAGCATGTCACATGTGTGTCCCTGACCTCAGTGTTCTCAGGAGTGCTGTGTTAGGAGATAAACATTATAACTTGGGAGCCATTGTTGCACGTAGGTTGCATAATAATAGATTTAATGGAGATTTCTTTGGTGGAATTTATGCAACCCGTTTAGCTAATTTTCTTGGTGTAACCATACATCATGATGATATTGAGTTGCCTCCTGCTTATTTAGATTACGAGGCTATGGTTCGTCATCGTTTTGTTGAGAGAAACGATCAGTTCCTCCAGTACCGACTAATCTTTGACAGACGACGCACCTATCACATCACTCTCCCTGCTTCTACTTTCTTTGACTTTCAGACAAAAGGGAGATATTTTACAACCAGAGAGGAGGCGGATGAGTATAAGAGGAGGGCTGAAATAGCTCGCCTCCAAGCTGCAGCCCACGATGCAGTGACTGCTGCATCTCAGTATGACCCCAACTACAACTTTGGATATCTGCCAGGCCAGCCGTGGCAATAGAGCAACTTAGGCCAAAAGCCTAAGCTTGGGGAAGTACGTATTTCTCACCGACATTACATTCATGTTCACACACTCATTGCTAGTTGTCGGTGCTCATACTTTTTCACTGTAATATCCATGCTAGTTTATTTTCCTTTTTATGCTTTCTTCTTGTGTGTTTCAAAAACCTTAAG
>NC_057796.1:15787558-15790830 GCF_018294505.1 Triticum aestivum
AAACCAAAAAAAATAGTTGTAGCTTTTTGCCAGTTTACTTTCTTGCTGTAGTAGTAATAGTTAAAAAGAAAACCCAAAAATATTTCATGTTCCTCTTTTGCTTGTTGGGAGCTTTCGCGTGTAAATAGTTTTATTTCTTTTCTTTTCTTTGGGGGTTGATAGGAGAAGACCATGATGAAAATGTTGAAGTGGCTCTTATATGCATTATTGTTGATTTAACCAAGAGCCCGTATTGCCTTGTCTTCTACTGTTTATTGAATGCTCGCAGATTCCAGCTTAGTCCAATGCACGTGCACTATTATTATTATTCACATTGTTCGGTCGTGCAAGTGAAAGGCAATTATGACGATATATGATGGACTGATTGAGATGAGAGAAGCTGGTATGAACTCGACCTCTCTTGTTTTTGTAAATATGATTAGTTCATCGTTCCTGATTCATCCTATTACGAATAAACATGTTTGCAATGACAATTAGAGATTATAGTTACTTATGCCATGCTTAATTAGCTAGGAGTTTATAATGGTTTACCTTGCGTGCCAACATGCTATTAAAATGGTTGTGATGTGGTATGATGGGGTGATATCCTCATTTGAATGATTCAAGTGACTTGACTTGGCACATTTTCACGCATATAGTTGAAAAAAATCAACATAGCCTTCATGATATTTATGTTCATGATGGATTATATCCTACTCATGCTTGCACTCAATGTTTATTAATTTTAATGCATGTTCATGACAGTTGTCGCTCTCTAGTTGGTCGCTTCCCAGTCTTTTGCTAGCCTTCACTTGTACTAAGCGGGAATACTGCTTGTGCATCCAATCCCTTAAACCCCAAAGTTATTCCATATGAGTCCAGTATACCTTCCTATATGCGGTATCTACCTGCCGTTCCACGTAAATTTGTATGTGCCAAACTCCAAACCTTTAAATGAAATTTTGTTTTGTATGCTCGAATAGCTCATGTATCAACTAGGGTTGTCCGTATCTTCCATGTTAGGCGGGTTATTCTCAAGAGGAGTGGACTCCGCTCCTCACTCACGAGAAAATGGCTGCTCACCGGGATGCCCAGTCCCATGCTTTATGCAAACCAAATCAAAATAATTGCAAACAAAACTCCCCCGGGACTGTTGTTAGTTGGAGGCACTCATTGTTTCGAGCAAGCCATGGATTGATGCTTGTTGGTGGAGGGGGAGTAAAAACTTTACCATTCTGTTTGGGAACTGCCTATAATGTGTGTAGCATGGAAGATATCATCATCTCTTGGTTGTTATGTTGACAATGAAAGTATGCCGCTCAAAATATTATTTATCTCTATTTCAAAACCGAGCTCTGGCACCTCTACATATCCCTGCTTCCCTCTGCGAAGGGCCTTTCTATTTACTTTTATGTTGAGTCATCGCCCTCTTATTAAAAAGCACCAGCTGGAGAGCACCGCCGGCATTTGCATTCATTACTGTTAATTTATATTGGGTATGACTATGATTGGATCTCTTTTACCATGAATTACAATGTTTACTCAGTCCTTGATCTTTAAAGGTGCTCTGCATTTATGTTTTGCGGTCTCAGAAAGGGCTAGCAAGATACCATCTTGTTATATCATATCATAATTGTTTTGTGAAAGTTTTGTCATCCGAGATTTAATATTATTGCTCGCTAATTGATTATGCCATTGATATGAGTAAACATGAGACCTAAGTGTTATTGTGAATATGGTTAGTTCATAATTTTTGCTGAAAACTTGAATGCTGGCTTTACATATTTACAACAACAAGAGCAAACAGAGTTTTTAAAACTTTTTCTTTATCACTTTCAGTTTGTCAACTGAATTGCTTGAGGACAAGCAAAGGTTTAAGCTTGGGGGAGTTGATACGTCTCCGTCGTATCTACTTTTCCAAACACCTTTGCCCTTGTTTTGGACTCTAACTTGCATGATTTGAATGGAACTAACCCGGACTGACGCTGTTTTCAGCAGAATTGCCATGGTGTTATTTATGTGCAGAAACAAAAGTTCTCGGAATGACCTGAAACTCCACGGAGATTATTTTCGGAAAATATAAAAAATACTGGCGAAAGAATCAAGGCCAGGGGCCCCACACCCTGGGCACGAGGGTGGGGGCGCTCTACCCCCCTGGGCGCGCCCCCCTGCCTCGTGGACCCCCTGGAGCTCCACCGACCTCAACTCCAACTCCATATATTCGTGTTCGGGGAGAAAAATGTCAGAGAGAAAGATTTATCACGTTTTACGATACGGAGCCGCCACCAAGCCCTAAATTCTCTCGGGAGGGCCGATCTGGAGTCCGTTCGGGGCTCCGGAGAGGGGAATCCGTCGCCATCATCATCATCAACCATCCTCCATCACCAATTTCATGATGCTCACTGCCGTGCGTGAGTAATTCCATCGTAGGCTTGCTAGACGGTGATGGGTTGGATGAGAGTTATCATGTAATCGAGTTAGTTTTGTTAGGGTTTGATCCCTAGTATCCACTATGTTTTGAGATTGATGTTGCTATGACTTTGTTATGCTTAATGCTTGTCACTAGGGCCCAGGACTCAACGCCAAAGACACCTGCTCGGCCCAGGAGCCGCGGACACCTACACCATCACCTGTTAAATTCCTCTCACCGCTGACCCGAGAGTCACGGGACTTGGAGAGCTTACCACTCTAGTACCACACCATGGAGGGTGCCATTGAGCACGCACAACCCATCACACTGGAGCATAGTGGGCTTTGATTGCTCGCTGCTAAGGAACTAGCAGGCGTCGAGTAGGGCGTTGGGGATGCTTGTTGGAAGGACACGATGGATGTTGAGATGAAAGCGATCATCGACAAAGGAGCATGGGAGTTTGCAACGGTCCCGGGCGAGAATCACATAATTGGCCTCAAATGGGTATTATAAGTGAAGAAAGACCCCCTCCCAGGTAATATGGTCAAGCACAAAACTCGTTTTGTTGCTAAAGGTTATGCACAATGGCAGGGCTTCGACTTTGACGAAATATTCACACTGGTGGTGGGGATGGAGACCGTACGTTTGTTGATCGCGTTCGCTGTGCACGGCGGCTTGATAATGCACCCTATGAGTGTAAAGTCCGCGTTTCTCAATGGTGATCTCGCTGAGGAAGTCTACATGCAGCAGCCACCAGGATATGTCGACGCCCATCATGACCAGAACGTAATTTGGCATTGCAAGGTGTTCTACGGCTTAAGTGAATCTGGCCAAGGCATCGCGAGCCGCCCCTCCTCCCTCCCAACCCTAGCCGCCCCTCCTC
>NC_057796.1:15791114-15792003 GCF_018294505.1 Triticum aestivum
GCTTCCCTTACTCGCCGCGCCTGAGGCAGCCGTCGGGCAAGCCCGGGGCACCAAGGATGGTGGCGGCGGGGACTCGGTTGCCCTGCCTCTGCGTGGGGAACCCCGGATCTGGAGAGACAGCTCCATTGGCAAGGCACGACTGGCTAGCAGCCCTGCGGGCGATGGATCTGGCGTCCCAGCCGCGCGGGCGGCGGGATGCGGTGGTCGTTGCACTACTAGAAAAAGGCCTGTTAGTGGCGCACCTATTTGTGCCATTAATGACGCACTGTAGGTGCTCCACTATTACCACGCCACTAGTAACAAATAGTAATGGCGCACATTTGGTGCGCCATTACTATCACAGATAGTAATGGCGCACCTATAGTGCGCCATTGCCATTACTAAGTCAGATAGTAATGGCGCACCTACTTAGTAATGGAGCACCACTAGAAGTGCGCCATTACTAACAAAATTTTTTCAAATTTTTTTTTCAGAATTTTTTTTTTCCAAATATTTTTTTTCGTTTTTTTCTTAATCTCGGGTCAATATGCACTCCGTGGTCAAACTTCCCGGAAGGTCACCCATCCTCACACTACTCCAGCCCGAGCATGCTTAACTTCTCAGTTCTATCCAACCCCATCACCAGCTCACTTAACAGGCACTTGTTGATATATCAATCCTATTAAACCTTGTTGATGTCTATGTCTTTGTTCATGTTCATGAGTGTGATGAAATTTTGAAAAAATATTTCAAACTTCCCGTTCATATTACGTATCATATTTTGAACATTTTTTCCAAAAAAAAATTCAAAACCAATATTTCTTTTCTGCTACTAGTGGCGCACCTAGCAAATGGTGCGCCATTACTAAGTTTGAATTTTTTTTCCATTTTCCCCCTCTAGATCTTAAAA
>NC_057796.1:15792103-15797224 GCF_018294505.1 Triticum aestivum
TTTGTTGCATATTTTTTGTTTCATAGAATATCCATATCAAATGAAGTCCAAACGCGATAAAAACTTACGGAGATTTATTTTGGAATATATGTCATTTTTTGGAAGAAGAATCAACACAAGACGGTTCCTGAGGGG
Source organism: Triticum aestivum (assembly GCF_018294505.1). Lineage (NCBI taxonomy): Eukaryota > Viridiplantae > Streptophyta > Magnoliopsida > Poales > Poaceae > Triticum > Triticum aestivum. The sequence goes on from NC_057796.1 coordinate 15,792,239, forward strand.
GCCACGAGGCACCTGCGTGCGCCCAGGGGGTAGGGCGCTCGCAGGTGGCTGATCGGCCCCTCGTAAGTCAGTTTTAGCCCTTCTTTCGCTGCAAGAAATATAATATCTGGAAGAAAAACGTGTTAAAATTTCAGCCCAATCAGAGTTATGGATCTCCGAGAATTTAAGAAATGGTTTTCGGTCGGAAAATAGGAACGCAAAACAAAAGAGAACAGTGAGAGAGAGAGAGAGGGAGAGAAATCCAATCTCGAAGCGGCTCCTTCCCTCCGGGAGCCATGGAGACAAAGGACCAGAGGGAGAACTCTCCTCCTATCTAGGGGGCAGGCCAAGGAAGAAGAAGGAGGGGGCTCTCCATCCCTCTCTCCCGGTATCGCCAGAACGCCGCCGGGGTAATCATCGTATGACGACAATCTACACATACAAATCCGTCATCTTTATTAACACCTCTGCCACTTTCCCTCATCTATATTCAGCATTCCACTGCCCCCGCAACTCGTGCCCCCTACTTGAACATGGTGCTTTATGGTTGATTTATTATCCAATGATGTATTGCCATCCTATGATGTTTGAGTAGATTTTTGTTGTCCTGTGGGTGGTCAGTGAATAGCTATGATTGGTTTAATTTGCTTGTGATTATGTTATTGTCCTTTGGTGCCCACCATATGAACGCACGTGTGGATCACACCATAGGGTTAGTTGTATGTTGATAGGACTATGCTTTGAAGGGCAAGAGTGACGGAAGCTTCTTCCTACAGTAGAAATTGATTCGTACGAGATTGAAGTGGGACCAATATATCGTAATGTCATGGTTGAGTTTTACCTTAATGAACCTTGATAGTTGCAGATGCTTGCTATTAGTTCCAATCATAAGTTCATAGAATTCCAAATAAGGGATGACATGCTAGCAGTGGCCTCTCCCACATAAAAACTCGGTATCGTCTAGTAACTTAGCCAATTCACTGGTAGAAAAAAGCCCTTTAGTCCCGGTTCGCAACAGCCTTTAGTCCTGGCTGTGCAACCGGGACTAAATATGTGCGACTAAAGACCCCCCCCCCCTTAGTCGCGCCTCTTACGGACCGCGACTAAAGGCTTTAGTCCCGGTTCTTGTGGCTGACCGGGACTAAAGGCCCGTCCACGTGGGCGCCGGTGGTCCGTCGGGGCGGAGGACCTTTAGTCCCGGTTCTCGTGGCCAACCGGGACTAAAGGCCTCCTCCGCAGGTTTAGGGTTTTAGCCCCCCTAAACCTGGTTTCTTTTTAGTTTGGACTGTTTTATTTCTTTTATATTTTATTTTGTGTTTTATTTTAATTTTGATAAAGTTTCAGTACACATATTCTATGCTACTATATACATGCATATGAAATTTCAAACAAGAAGAATTCAAGAGGAATATATAATATATATTCAATCTCGGGTGACCATATACAACTTCGAACAAGTTTCCATACACAATTAGGATGGATGACCATATACAACTTCGAACAAGTTTCAATCTCGGGTATGCATATAAATTTCTTCGTCCTCGGTATAGTGTTCTCCTTTAGGATTGATGACTTCCCTCATGAAAAATCCTGCTAATTCTTCTTGAATTGGTTGGAAGCGAGCTTCTGGACTAAGCCTCCTCCGCAAGTTATCCGTCGCGTTCCGCACGCTATCCGATGCCTTCCGCTCAGAGGTGTGTCTCCGGATGTTCTCACAAACATAGTATCCACATAGATTGGTCCCCGGTGGCTGCTTATCCACATTAACTAACCTTCTGAAATCTAGCTCATGTTTGAATTCACCGACAATTTCTTCTGAGAACCGTCTCCAAACCATACAGGGCAAAGAAAATTAAATGAACAAGGGAGTTATTAGTTACTTGATATTAGGAAACGAACGAAAGAGACCGATCGATATAGAGCTCAAATGATTGAAAATAATTACTTTTGCAGCATTTTTCTCATGTCGGCCCAACGCTTTGGATCCGAATCCATAGAGTCCATGATTAGAACTCTGGAGGTGTGAAGTTCAATATTTAGCAGAATCCAGTGGAACCTGCGGACACGTTACATGGACAGTCATGCATAACTCATCGATTAGACATACCATGCATGGAGTAAACAAAAGAGAATGGGCACAAGAGAGAAAAACTCACCCAAAATGGTAAGGAATAGAATATGACTTTTGAGTTGATGCTTTCTAAGAAACTTGTACAAGTCTTTCTCCACGTCTTCGGGGTGATGTTGTAACACATGTCCATTAACGATATGTGGGTCAATGAACCCAACATCATGGATGTTTCTTATTTTGCATTCCCAAATCTTCAATCTGCATAATAGCGTACGCAACAATATAGTTAGGACAATATATATATATATAGTGCAGGCAATGAAGAACGAGATGAGGTAGAAATAAATCACTTACAGAACGTAGCAACTCAGCATAGATTTGTCGAGGTCGCGCGGATTGAACAGCTGGAACAACTCACTCATATGAACTTCTACAGATTACCGTTTGGTGTGATGCTCATCTGTAACATCCGCATAAACATATTCTTTGTCGGCCCATGTTATGAATTGCTTGTACCAACGTAGCAGATTTCACATTTGTGGTGGTAGACTCTTTTCCCGCGCAGGCTCGACGAGAGGCCCATTCCGCACATATTGTAATGCTATCTCACATACTGGCGCATCCTCAAGGCCTAAGAAGGCACGAAGAGTCAAACCCATCTCGGACGCTTGTTTCATGGCACTCGCTACAGTCAATCCAAGTGCTGCCGCAGCTGCTATGATCTCGGGGTCCTCTTCCGGACCGGCTTTCACTATGAGCGGGGGGATCGATTGTTTCTTCTGCATCCCGAGCTGGTCAACTTGTTTCCCGCTTTTTTTACTTTCTTCTTTCTCCTCCTTCAATATTTTTGCTTGCCTACGAAGTTCATGTCCATAGTCGTCAGGCATATTCAGCTCGGCTTGGGACGGTGTCGTCAAAAAATCCTTAGCCCACTTCTTTTGCTTCTCAGTGAATACTTGCTTGGGCTCAGGCTCTTTTTTCGCCTTCATATCCGCCTTCCATTTCTCATAATCAGCAGACGCGGCCAATTTGGTTTCAGCTTCACTAAGTTCCCCAGACCTTGGGAGGAGAGGCTTCAGTGATGGCTCCGGTACCCTTGTGGTCTTAGGTACATAAGGGTCCGGGTTAATAGTCCAGGAGCGGGTTTCCTTGCTGTCCGCCTGCTTCTGCTTCTTCGCCGGAGGTGGATTGGGGGCGTCGTACCCGCCGGAGGAGGATTGGGGGGCGTCGTACCCGCCGGAGGTTGTGGATCGGGGGACGGCGTCGAATGGCGTGAAGGAGGTGTAGGTGAACCACCACGACCACCACCACCGCCACCACCGCCACCACCACCACCACCACCATCGGAGGGGGTGGACTTGCTAGCCTTGGCGCCTCGCCTGGAAACACTATGTACTTCTTTTTCCATAGAATGAACTGGCGCTTGACATCTCCAAGTCTTCCCTCCCCTTCAGGTGTAGGTTTGTCAATCTCCAGGTCCTCAAACCCTTGGACCATGTCTTCCACCGTGACACGAGCATAGCCATATGCAATGGGGTTGTTGTGGTGGAGTGCTCCAGGTGTACAGGGTAAAGCACTGCCGCTAGCTACCTTCGTGGAAACGTTCCCCACGGGATAATGCAGATCACATTCTTTCATCTCCTTTACATCATCCACAGGGTAGTGAGGCTCCGGTGCACGAATCTCGATCATCGGTGCACTAGCACCAGGCGGGGCATCCGTGGAAGCCACGCTGCTTCTCCGCTGCTGGCTTCCGCGATCCGCTTCATGATCTTCATGCGGCCCTGCAGCCGATTTTTCTTTCACTAGTTCATGCACGGTCTGCTTCAACTCATGGAGTTCCGATGCAAACTTCGTCATAAGATCTGCATCCCGGTCCGTCTTTCTCTTACGGCTTCTGTAACAGTACGGGTCATTGTCCTGGGAAAACCCTACTTTCCACAGAACTTTGCCTTTGCCTGGTACACGTCCTCCGTGTTCACCATTCCCGAGGGCTGTTGTCAGTGCGTCTTTCTCTCTGTTGAACTTGATCAAGCCCTCTTGAGCTTGGGTCATTGCGTCAATAAGGGCTTGGGTGGGAGCAAACTGTCTCTGCCGGTGAACACACACCCCTGTCTCCGGGTCTAGCGATCCCCCATGCCCGTACCACCAGCTTTTGGGCCTTGGGTCCCATCCCTCTGTACCTAGAGGGATTCCTCGCACCCTCAGGTCCTCCTCCATCTTCTGCCACCTAGGCTCCGAAAGGCGGTATCCTCCTGGCCCCATAATATGATGGAACTTTTTCTTACTCGCATTATCCTTATTTTTTTTTGATATTTCCTTGAAATGCTCCGAGTGCTTTTGCCTCACAAATTCTGGCCAATCATCTTTCAGTTTCTCATGTTGTCCATTGAAATCCGGAATCTTGCCCTTGTTGACATAGTCACGGGTTAAATTTTTCTTGAAGTTCCGGAATGCTTCGCCCATCTTCTGAAGAGCGAACTCTTTAACTAGCCTCCTCCTCTGACGTCCACCCGGAACCTCGTTACCGAATTCATCGACTTTGTTGTATTCCGGAGGTAGAATGAAATGTTCCATAAGCTTTCTCCAGCAATCCTTTTTCGTTCTCTTGTCGACAAAACTGAAACCAAGACGTGCCTTCTTTGGCTCCTTCCATTCCTGGACGGTGATCGGGACGTTGTCTCTAACAACGACTCCGCATTGGTTGATAAACTTTGAGGTGTGCTGTAGGGGCTTGCCGGTTTCACTGACAAACTCAATGGCATATGTTTCGCCTTGGATTTGCCACGCTTTGTCGTACTCGATCCGGAGGGCTAAAAAAAGAAAGAGAGTCGCGCGCGTTAATACATATGTATTCACATTTCAGTAAGTTTGTATCACGAGAGGCTCAATGTATATATATACCTCGCCGGAGGTGGTTGCTACTTGCAATTCGA